>NC_134827.1:2819595-3123972 GCF_004210375.1 Tachypleus tridentatus | reverse complement strand
TATGTGTTTTTCTGACATTATGAACTAACACTATTATATTAAGTAACCTACTGTAAAAGCAGTCAGCCAAAAGCTGAGATCAGTTTTTTACAGACTTGATAATTAACTTATTTTGTGATTGATCACTGGCAATGTCTCAGCAAAAGCTATTTTAGAATTTTTAACTATGTAAATCATTTATTCTTAAAATAATCTCTCACAGATGATGAATAAACAGTTCCATTTCTATATGGTGTTAAGTTCAGAGCAAAGAGTGTAAAGAAAAATAATTATATTATTGGTTAGGAAGACTTTTTGGCAGTAGTATATTATGTTTGTTCAACAGCTGTTTATAATTTTGTTTCTTCTTATTTATATGTGCTAAGTGGTGGATATCTATATAACATGTCAGTAATAGAAATAAGTAACAAGACCTTTCCATGGAAATCCTAGGCCCAGAATAAAATTAACATGACAGAAAATTAAAGAAAAGGTCTTTAGTTTTATAGAACTCTATAAAAAAATCAACATTTTAATTCTTCAAAAGCAAGCTTTAGAAAGTTTTGTTAAATTTATATAAATAAATATTATACATACACACCTATGACATTAACCAAGTTTCATGTTGAACATTTTAAAGGCCCCATTGAAATAATACACTTGTTAATTCTTGTAACAAAAATAAAGCAAGATGTATTTAAACTTTCAAAAAGCTTTTGATGAGGTTCTGTCACAGAATAGATCAGTTAAGAAAATCACATCAGTTAGGATTTGGGAAAGACTAATAATTTTGATAGTAAGATGGATGAATGAGAAAAACTAAGTTGTTATTGAATACAGTCAAACTAAATCCTCATCACTAAAAGATAAGTACTTTGAAATTCTT
This sequence comes from Tachypleus tridentatus, assembly GCF_004210375.1. Classification (NCBI taxonomy): domain Eukaryota; kingdom Metazoa; phylum Arthropoda; class Merostomata; order Xiphosura; family Limulidae; genus Tachypleus; species Tachypleus tridentatus. Next base: position 3,123,107 of record NC_134827.1, on the reverse strand, counting down.
TTATTTATGTTAGTGACACTGATAAAAGTAATTGATAAGATAGAAAAATCTGTGAATGACAACAGCCTATTGAGTACTTCTAGATGTATTGAAAATATTAAGATGCTACAAAACTATTTTAAATGATTGGGTGGTTGGACAAATATTAGGAAAAAGACCTATCTGTATGGTAAGAGTAAGATAATTCACCTATAATTTGTATGAAGTGTTTAAGATAAATAGGAATTCATTCAATAGCGTGACAGAAAAAAAACTAACTTGTCATAGTGTGGATGAGTCACTCAAACCCACTGAGGCAGTGTTTTGTTGCTAGTATCAAAGCTAACAGAATTAAGGTATATTTATAGACATACTGATTAAAATAAAAATGAAAAATAAAGAAGTTAATTATTTCTTTACATATATCACTTATTAGGCCTTATTTCAAATTCCATATACTGTTTTTGTCTCACCTATACAATAATATTGACTTATTGCAAAGAATTCAGGGGAGCAGAAAGATCACTGCAAGAGATGGAATATTTATTTTAATAGTTACAGTTAAGATTTCCCAACTTATTTTCTGTTTAGAAAAAAGGTGATATTACTGAAGTTTAAAACATTATCTGGTGGATTAATAGGAAAAATCTGACTTCTTTGCATTACATTTTGAATAGTGAAGGTAATAGGATAAGAGAACAAGATGATGTAATTATCTTGCAACATTCATGTTACATTCCCATAATCTCATTAAAAGGACAAAGTGATGACTGTGCCATTACTTAGCAGCATTTTATCTACCAGTTTATATAGTACTAAATGCATAAGAACTAAGACAACTTGGAAACAGTAACAATTTAAACTCACTTTTATTTTTTCATGAAGGGTAACCCTGACTGGATGAACATCAACATTTAAGGAGTAAAAATGGGTTTGTTAATTCATCAAGGCTGTCTCATACACTTAAGAAACAACAAAAATCTGGCTTTAATAATTTAAAAAAAATTATTGAACCTTTTACTATATTAACTGCATTCCCTACACTTGAAGGCAAACTATTACATAGGAAAACTACCTATTAGAAAATAAAAACCTTCTAAGCTGAAGATGACTCCAATTTTGCCAAAATTTATGTCCCACTGTCCTACATTTTTGCCATTAAACATGTAATAATCTTGTACTCCTCAATCAGATCTATTTTAGCTTTTCTTTTTCAAAACAATTTCAGAGATCCTGATCTGACATCATATGGCAAATCTTCCATTTTTTAACCTTTTCTGATAATTCAATATCATAGTCAAAGAGCCCAAAACTGAATACAGTACTCCAAATAAAGCCTAACCAGTGACCTATACAATATTTCTGTAGATACAACACAAAATTCTACTTGTCTTATTGTATCACTTGGATTGCTCAAGAAGATTGATCAACAAAAGCACCAATTTTTAGTTCCTTAACACTGTGAAGGAGAGTCTCATACTTGTACTTATAGTTTAAACTAAATGCACTTCCTCAGGGTCCCCAAAAGTGTTCTGCTTCAAGAATAAATAAATACTAATATTTTTTCTTGCTTTTGAAGTTCATATGCCATACTATATTGTAATATACAAAGTACACAAATCTTGTGATTCATAGCATGCACACATTTTATTGACGCCATGACAGTAAAAATTGAGATGTTAAGCAGGTGTATAAATATTCTAAATTTTCAGCAGGACATGTCCTGCTGGACAGTGAAACTTGCCACACATTTGAAATTTTAGCAGGACACCACAAAAGTGTCACCGGATGTTACCAAAAACAATAAATCAAGTAGAGACAATTATTATATAAAACAATCATTTTATTTATAGCACTGAAACATTATTTCAAAGCAAGTGGCAACAAGCCTTGTATCCATTAAAAATGACAAATCAATCAAACTGGTAGATTTAGTCATCCAGCACTAAGACATCAGCTGATGTAGACTCAGAATCTCTATTGTCTTTACATGTGTGAGTTCCATGTGGACTCACAAATCATCTGTTTTTTTTACTGTCCTTCCACCAGGATTCTACAGACTTGCACAGTAATCCTGTGTTTGCAAGATCACAGGTCTTATTCTTAGCTAATTTTATTGTCATCAAGTCATTAAGAGAATCATTTATTAGTTTGGACTGCCAGTCATCCTTAATAACTGCCATATGGGAAAATCCACGTTCTGGTTCAGCAGATGACATGGAAATCACCTGCATGAGACATACCAAGGCCAACACTGATGATCCAGAGAAAGGTTTACCATTCTCAACAGTACCTAACATGTGGGCCCACAATTTACTTGCACTACTAGCCAGGGACTCATCTGATTTGGCAAATCTTGTGGCTTTAAGCAGTGTCTCGTGTAAGTCAGCTTGGCAAATATCAGCTGCAATGTTGAAACCCTTAACTTCTAGCAGAGCACCACAGTGGTCCAATAGTGTCTGGAGCTCATTATGGCCATAAGATGACAATGCTTCTTTGCTTTTAGGCCAGTTGCTCGGTTCAAATATTTGAAAGGCACCAATAAAAGCCTTTTCAAATTCTTCAAATCTCTCATTCAGGTATGTGACAATGTTACTTATGAATATGGCAGTTTCTTCAGCCAAAGATTGAGCAACTGTCTCTTTTGTGGCACTTTTTGAGCTTCTGGCCCTTGTCTAACCACTAATAGCAATCACCTTTCCTCTAAGTAACCACTTGCCAGTTTGTTCACATGTTGCGAGTTCATTAACAATTTTCTGGGATCTCTCAACATGATTCAGATTGCCCAGCTTCTCTTTGCAAACAGCAAGTATGTCAGAAACAATGTTCACAGTAGCAGAATTGTCTTGCATTTTAAGACTAAGAGATGTCAAAACTGGCAGAACTGCCAAGAGTATGTCCATGTACAGGCTGAATTTAAGACTTGTCAAAGTACTGTATAATCCTGCAGCTTTCTGTCCATGTTCCCCTTTGTCATGCAGCTTTACTTGATACAAATGCTCCACTAAAGCTGGCCAGTTATGAGAAACCAGGTTCCTGTCCCTTTTGTTGGCTTTACCAGCTTCTTTGAGGCCAGCCCAGTTCTGTGGCAAATTGTCATAAAACTTCCATAGGTTTTTAAAAAGGTTTGGATACTATCAAGGTAAGGGATGTCCTTGATGGTCTTTTTAATTGCAAGTTCCAATCTGTGACTAACACAGTGGATCCCTATCAAATAAAGTTTTTGTGCTTTCAATCTGTTGACAAGTCCTTTATTTGTGCCAAAATTGACAGCTGCCCCATCAGCTGTCAGGCATACAATTGATTCAAGCCAGTCAGGAAACTTGCCATATATTTGACAATGCTACAAGTACAAAAATTAGTACCCAATATTAGTTACTTTCTGTATAAAAAAACCAACAAAATGTAAATTTGTACTTTGGAAAATTCAATTGCTCCATTATCTATTACACTAGTTGTGCTAGGTTAAGCCCAATTCTGGAAGTGGTAAATACATGGTTCTTCTTGGTTTAAATCAATTGAAAAATGCTCGAGTTTTCACTGATGTACATTAATAATGGAATGACAATGTAACCCGGAATTAAAACACAAATGTACATGAAATATTGTCCATTTTAATTTTTCTTAATTAGGAATTCAGGATAAATCCAGAAAATTCTCATCCCAGGTAATTAAGAAATTTCTACCTGAACTAAATGCCTGTAGCAAGTGTTCAGAATCAGCCTTCTCAACTGACTGTAGACACAGGAAGTGGGTTACTGTCCAAGTATCTTACATAGATTATCTCCTGCTCAATGTTAGCAGTATCTGTTTAGCCATCAGTCATAATGCCAAAGAATAATGAGGTGTGCAAACGAGATCTGACATGAATTCTAATTGTATTTGCAATATACTTTGTAAAGATAACTGCTTGTTTGTCATTGGCATAATGTTCTGTTAAGTTCATACCAAAGTTGTGCTCCTGCAGCAACGAAAGCTCTTGAAAATTGCTGAATGGTTTGGCATTCAAAGCCATATAAAAGGCAGTCCTGAACAGCACAAGCAAACAATCTTTTTTGGTCTGGTTAAGTTTGCTCAATTCTTTCATCATGGGAGTTAAATCAGGTGTTTATATTGGTATCTTAGCTTGACAATTTTAGACTGTGGGCGCAACTGTTTTCATGCTCCTTCACAGCACTTGCTCTCAGGTTGGAAGATCCTATTATGAAGGTGTTCTTCTGCCTTCCACTATTTTGGTCATATTCCTGACAAATTGAGCAAAACATCAGTCCAGTAGCATTATTATACTCCAGCTATGGTCAGCTTCTATTCCATTCATCCTGGAAACGGCAAGTAGGCTTCATGCCAGTACTAGCAATAACAGTTTTTGCTTCAACACTTTGGGTCAATAAGCTTGGGTTTTTTCACTCAGGGTTCCATAGTATTGTCTTCTGATTCATTAGTCTTGCTCGTGAAGCCAAAATGAAATAGATCGTGAGACTTTCCCGTATTTTTACTATCAGATGCCATGGTCAGATCGTTGTGAATGTTTGGCAGTCACATGACTATCCTGGACGGCACGGATAAGGCAATCTAAAAAGCGCATTTTGCGAGCATTCACAACAGTTTCTTTAAAATTTGCTTTATTTTTGTCTTAAATTAAATCTTAAATTTTGCAAGTTATTTTCCACTCATTATAGAATATACTTTTAAGCAAAATCTTTGGGCTGTGCATACACAGCTTTTGCCTCACTTATTTTTGAGGGGATGATGTATTTGTGTCTGATACGTTAGGAATATGACCACTGGTCATGATGTCAGGTGATAGATGGGAAAGTGGTGGTCAAACTTGATTTTTTAACAAACATGTCCGGCTTTAAATAGAAAATTTCAAACCCTGTTAAGCATCTTTATGTAACATCATTTCAGTGCCTACCGAGTGACTGACAGACAGAACATTACTGTATAATGGTGCAGCTGGTTGAAACAGGTGATCCTTTGTGACTGCCTCCTTTCAGTGAAACTATTATAACTAATATGCATTTACTAATAATTAAAAGCCATCTGTCATCTATTTGCCAAACTCACCAAATAATCTAAATTCTTCTAGCATCTTCTTCACAGCTATTAACACCCAAAACCGTAGTATCTTAAAGCAAAGTAATTGGTTATTATATGGTTCGGTAGCCTTACTATTTTTTAAATTTCCCAATTTTTTTCTTGATATGAAAACTTTCCCTCTTTTGTTGCTCTACTTGTTCTTATTGATATATCAAAATGGCTAATGTTTTTGTTTGAACAAAGGTTTAAACATTCAGGTAAACTCATTCTTTACAGAAAAAAAAACAGGTGGCTACACATAGTACACAGGTTGGCTCACAAAGTGTATTATGGATAGAATTAAAGAAAAGTATTATAAATTTTAAAAGTTCAAATTGAGTGCTATTAGGGGAAACTTGAATTACAGGAGATCATGAAAGTTGTTAAAACAGGACATTACTAATGATTATGAGATAGATGAGCTGCTAAATTCTACATTTCTTATTTTATTTTTTATCAATAAAGATTTAAGCAATATTCCTCATTCTATACAGTTGTTAAATGGAAATATAGTTAAAAATCAACATTAAGGTTGTTAAGAAAAATTAGGAAGTTTAAAAGGATGAAAAGGTTCATAATACTTCCCCAAGGGTTTTGAAGGAGGTTAAGGATTGGATATGCAAGCCACTTGCTTCTACTTTTTTCTTTTCTTTCTTTGCAAAGTAGTGGACATTTACAAGAAGGCCAAAAGTTGGCTAATGTTACTCTTTTTGTCCTGGTAATTATTGGCCTTTTTATCTTACGTTGGTGATGGAAAAACGTTTCCAAAAATATCATAAACAATGATTTGCAAAGTTATCTAAGAATGTTTAAAACTATTTTGGATTATTCACTAGGGGAAAATTTTGCTTTACTAATCTTTTTACATTTTATGAAGAGGTTACAGTTTCTGGGTGTACAGAAACATTTGAAATTGTGTAGCATAAAAGCCTTGTTAAAAGGTTAACTATAGGCACAGGGTATAGGATAGCTTATTGAATAGAAAACTGGTTAGATGAAAGAAGTCAGACAGTTGTTATTAATGAAATTCAGTCAAACTGGATTAATGAACAAGTAAGTGGTGGGATACCTTAAAGCTTAATGTTAGGAGTTCTGTTGTTTTTTTTTACTTGCATCAACAAGATAGATGAAAGAATAGTCACTATATTACTTAAAGTTTCTGATGATATTAAGATCTCATATATTGGTAAGTTTGAGGATTTTGGTGATGCTTTACAAAAGAATTTGAGTTATTTGAAAAGTTAGCTAAATAAATGACAGATTATTTTTAGTTATAATAAATGTACAGTTATTCATTATTCAACATACACAATCATACCCATACATAAAAAAATTTACAATAATGGGTGTGGATTATGCCAATTTCAATGATAACTACAATTTCAGTGCAAATAACCTTAACAGTGTTATGAAAGTAAAAAGACCTTGATGTTCTGATTGATCAGTCTCTTTAATCACCTGAGCAGTGTTCCATTGTAAGTAGTAGAGTAAATAGAATTTTGGGTTATATCTACAGAAATACTGCACAAATCTAAAGTGGTAATAATCACATTTTATAGGTAAATTATTAGGCCACATTTGAAGTATTGCACTTATATTTATAATTCTTACCTCAAAATGAACAATCAATTGTTGAAAGGGGTTCAAAGGAGAGCTACTAGGATGGAAAGGTTATTACAAAAGAATTGGTTAAGATCCCCAAAATTTTCTTTTGAAAAATGAGTTGGGGATGACCTGGATGAAGCATATAGAATCCTCTTTTTTCATTCAAGAATCACAAGTCAAGAGAGCACAAATATATAAATTTGGGTAGGGTACAAGCTGTTCTCAACAAAGACAGAACTTCTTATTTTTCTAACACTAATAACATGTTGCTTTGTCTTTGAAATGGGCTACCTTCCGATAGATGTGGTGAACATAACAGATTTAAGTAAGTTTAAGAAAACATTTCAATAAGAAGGGTTGTAATTGAGTGTTTGTTAAGTGAAAGAGATGGATCAATAGGTTCCTTATTGTCCTTAAATTTTATGCTATATTATACTGACCTGAACTTCTTTTTTGCAAGATATTCCTGTTACATAAGTTATACATCTTCCTAAAGCATCCTGACTGTTACTGAAAGCAGATTGTTTTAGACAGGAAGAATAACTTTGTCCAACTTTTTTAATCACACTGCTACTCAGGAGCAGACCACCATTTAAAGAGCAATAGTCATTCAATTCTATTTCATCATGGATTACATGGCCAGTATAAACATCTTGACTGATACTTAAATGATTTACAAAGTCAAGTAATTTTGACCCTCTAATATAAGCTGTGTCTTGAACCAGAAAAAAGAAATCATATTCATTGACAAAAGTATCCAATATGTATTTGAGTACGTGAAACTGTACCTTTTCGTCAGATACTTCTTTGAATCCAATAACTGTTTGTAAAGAGAGGATATTATTCAATTTTTCAGGATGACTCTCTTTCAAAAAATACACAAGTGTTTTCACATGTTTTGACAAAGTTCTATTAAAAGCTACTCCAAGAATATCAACAGTTTGAGAACTAGTTAAGATACCAACAAACAGCTTTTCTTTGATGCTAAGCTCAGTGGAATAATATCTTGGTCTGAAACGATTAAGTTTTTCTTGTTGTTGTGGTGGCTTATTTGGTTTCCTTTGCAAGTCAATTATTGGCTCATAATCATCGTAGTTTTCCAATATACTAAAATGATTTCGCAGATCCCATCCTTTCGCAGTATTTTCTCGTAGAATATAAGCATTCGAAAGGCACTTGTTTATATTACCTGAAGCACCAGTAAATGATAGAAACACGGCTAAACCTATTCCAAGACTCAAACCTAAAAAAAAATATGAATACTTTAAAAATGTTGTACAAAATATTCGCAAGCTATTCATCTGGAAGACTTTGGAGCTGACCTAATACCCTACTCAAATATCTTTTTAAAATATTCTTAAAAAATAATACTCAATACAAAATAAATCAGAACCTAAAAACGGCACTACAAAACAAAACACATCACACCACACCATAATTTCTACGAACATAACAGCAGCCGTCCTCACCCTCCTCACTTCGACTACCCTACTTTTATGTTATACTCACGCAAACTCTCGTTAAATGGCCATAATGACGACTGTGTCGCTACCTACCGATATTCTATCTACCAACTACCTATATAAACATAAAATTGAATATATTTACTAAAGTGTAAAGAAAATATAGATAAGTTACAATCAAAAAATAAGAATAAATTTTGATTAAAAACATTTTTGAATATCAGTGACGTGATTATTTAAATATTAAACTATCCCAATCTTGGAACGTTAAAGATATTAAGTCGACATTAATTTAGAGCTCAGTGTAATATTAACGGATATTACACCGCAATCAAAATTACAAATATTTATATGCCATAAATACGATATTCATTTTAAAAAATAATTGATTATATAAAAGAATTCAAATTTCCTCTTTTATTTTTTATTTCTTTTCTCTTAGTAAACATAATTATGGAGAAAGAAGTTTTGTTGCACTTTTGAAATGTTGACAAAACGTAAGCAAAATTTCTAAGAATAGGAATAATTATCCTTTTAAAAAACCCGGCAATTTTATAATATGTTATGCCTAAACATAAATAAATGATACAAGCAGGATATTAAATTACATTCTAGTTTCCTAAGCAAACTTTAAATGAAGCTAATAATTATTGAACATATTTAAACTTAATTAACTTTCGTTTTGTGCAACGTACAAAGTCAACAAAACATAATTTGCGACTACGCTATATAACCTTTGATATATTCTGCACCTCATTCTAATGCCACAAACTTTGGAATGTTGTTATTATACTATTAAATATTTATCTAAATAACCACCACGATGGTGTATGAACATATCAACTAAGTAATGAAATCAAGAACGCAGACATTAGTCCGTTTTGTATCTTTACATAGGGAATTCAATAAGATCTATTATAAAGTTGAACGTCGAGAATGGTCAAAATTATTACTTTCTTGATTGTATATTTTTGTTTCAGATTGATAAGAAACCTAATTTTTGAATGGTTTTACATAGTTACATATATATGTCTTTAACAGCACTATATAACAATGTGAATTACTTCCATCAAAACAAAGAAATAATATTGTACTATAATATCGAAAACACGTATATTAATTATCTTAATCATTGTCTAAAGAAAAGCTGACTGATGATTTTTGTACTAAAGTTCAAGAAAATGAACGTAAAGTAAATAAAACATGTTTGACAGAGTTTTACTTTGATTTTCAAGAGGGGATTTTGGAAGTTAGTTTTGAATTGCATAATAAATTTTGCTATACAAATATCAAATTTTTAACCTATAGAAACTATTTAGTTTATAAGTAAAAAAACGTTAACCATAACGTTTTTAAGACGGAAGGACAACTATTGTTTCAGTGGAACTTTAGGCGGAGCAAACGCAGTAAGTTTGAAAATTGTAAAGAGCTGCAACTAAATTTTAAATGAAAATGGGACGACATGGAATTTATATTAAACGTGTTTGACAGAGCCATAAAGGTTTGTGATGAAAACCATGTTGAAAAAGAAACAACCTTCCTGGAGAGACACTTAGGTGAAAGAGTCTAGGTTTTCAAAGCTATTTCTATCACAAATGGCTTATTTATAGCATTTATTATACCACCTAAATTTATCATAAAAACAAAATTGATCAAATCAGGTATTATCAAATAGCTAGATTAGTGCTTTGTTTTTAATGAATGATTGATTTAAGAAGCCAGTTTTACTGTTGTATTTAGCTCTTAGCTCTTAGCTCAATGTTAATACTCTTTATTTCATGTAACAACTAGGATGAGAAGAAACTATGACATCGAAGAGTGAAAAGCGGTCATGTACTCTTCAAGCTATTAGATACTAATCCAAGAAGAAATAAAGCGAAATCAAAAACTCAACCTCATTCAGTATTAATCCTCTTTTAACGTACGGGTGTATTTCTTACATGTACACGTTAACCCTGATAATGAAGATGTCGGAAACTTTGTATTTTTCTTATTTTTTGAGTTAATCAAATTAGACAGGTTTCAAAGAAATAAAAATAAAGTTTCCTGTTTGAAACCTTTAACTTATCATAATCTTCAGACACTTGATAAGGATGAAACAAGGAATAAAGAAACACAAAAATATTTTGTTATTAACACAATCAAATACAATACAGCTCGGCGTTATTTAAGACGTGTTTCTGTGATACTTTGTTTCTTGTATTTAATGAATATTATGATTTTTCACCGCTGCTTTAAAAATCCTATTGGATGAAAAAGATAAAATAAAACACCTTACAATATACAATCCTTATTCGTCGTTATTATTAAGCAGTTGTTTAACTTTTGAGATAACAAGATGTAAATACGTTCACATCACTTTGCAAACTTTGGCGAGATTTTTAACCCCATTATATTTGGATAGTATTTGTTATTAGTCACAAAGTTACACAAAGAGTTATACGTGTAACCCATCACGGGCATCGAAACCCAGTTTATAACAGATAGAGCGTTGGGGGCAGATAGTGTTTATTTGTTAATTAAACACTTCTCTACACAATTACCTACACTATTACCAAAGCTAAAGAAAGGTTATGTATAGGTACATTTCTTGGAAATTTCTTAATACGGGCGGTTCCTGGGGCTGAAGCTACCCCAAATTCATCTTAATCTCCCCTGTAGCCTCTCCCTCAGAGAACAATGTGTATTGTTGAAATTGGCTCACTTCATAAATACTGCATCAGATGCACCATATGATGTAGGTTGCAGCCGTCTCCCCCTATGTTTCATATAGCCATCCTTCGGGAAAAGGCTGGGGCCATCCCTGTTTCTTAAAGAGAAATACTAAAAATTTGTGAACGTAAAGTTCAGTTATGCTCAAATGAGTATAATATGCGAACTCGCTTTGCATAATTGTTTAAGGCAAATCACATGTTAATTTTAACACAATTTGATAGTCCGCCGCTAGTGCAACGGTAAGTCTAAGGATTTACAACGCTAAAATCAGGGATTCGATTACCTTTGGTGGGCTGAGCAGATAGCTCGATGTGACTTTGCTATAAGAAAAAACACACACACATAATTTCAAAAATGAGTAAATGAAACAAACTGTAAGGTTTGTTTTAAATTTGTACATTCTATAAACCTCAATGTTTCTGAGTAGTCAAAAATACAACTGCATATAAATGAAAACATATATATAAGTATACGTTAAAAATACATTGACGACAACCTAATAAAATATGCATTGTGAACATAATATAGGTTTAGCATGTTTTATATATATATTCGTGTATATCCTGGAAAAAATGAAGGGGCAAGTACTTCCACCCCACCATTTTGTATACCGTAATTTCACTGATTACTGAAATAAATTTTGCGGAATCAAGCTTGATCAACAAAGAGGCAGAAACATGCACTCGAGGAAGTTAAACGCCAATAAGTTCTTCTGTGAGGGCCTGGTAAGGCCAGGTTGTTAAGACACTCTACTCCTAATCTGAGGGACGCGGGTTCGAATCACCGTCACACCAAACATGCTCGTCCTTTTAGCCATGGAGGCGTCATAATGTGACTGTCAATCCCTCTATTCGTTGGTAAAAGAGTAGCTCAAGAGTTGGCGGTGGATGGTGATGACTAGCTGCCTTCTCTAAATTGCTAATTTAGGGATGGCTAGCGCAGATAGCCCTCGAGTTGCTTTGTGCGAAATTCAAAACAAACCTAACTAATCCTCTGTGAGCGCATTAAAATTAACATCATTCGTGGGGCATTCATAGAATAATTATTAGTAAAATTCAATTAGGTTAACAACTTTGAATATATAGAAAAGGTAGTGCGTTTTGGTAACACTACGTTTCAACAATAGCTTTTATGCTATGTAGCTTAACAACAAAATTGTAATCTAATATTGTTATTAGTCTATTTACTGAACGTATAAAACGAAAGATATAGGCAACAAAACTGAAAAAAATATCTATCGATTTGTTGATTTAGTCTCCATTGGTAGATAATCCCATATTACGTATTCATTTTAGGTTTATTATCTCAGCACTCATCACACTTATAAGGTTTCATGACATGCCCTTCACGGTCCCCTTGTAATCCTGTAAATAAATTCGTCATGGGCAGACATTTCATCGGATATTCTACTTGGATAAATTCGTTTTGGCTTTTATGACTCTCTCTACTTTGAGAAATCAAACATTACGTAACGCACACAGTCTTTTATGTAGGTTATATGTTATCCTAAGTGGCAATCAGAAACTACCATAAATAGCAAATACGTCCAAAATGAGAAACGAAGTAAAAACAACTTTTTACAAAACATTAATAATTTCATTTACGACTTTCGCATCAGTCATAACTTGTACATTTCTTCATGTATGACGTCAGCGTTCGATATATAAAGACGCAAAAAATATTTTCAAAGTGACGTAATGAGAGCTTGTGCTAATATAGTTGGTTTCAGACAATGTATTACTTTGAAAAATACCAACAAAATGAAACAAGCATTAGAACTACTTTCATCGTAATGCATTTTCTCCATGTATAATACAAGATATATCAGTTATGAGTAAAATAAGTCTGAAATTTGATGTTCAACTCGCAGAAATCATAAATTTTAATTGAATAAGCATTTAATTTAATTTAGAATAAGCTTTTGTAAAAAAAATGAAATTTGAAGATGTAATATGTGATTTTGCTAACAAAACAGGCACATAGTTAATGTTTAAATTACATTTACTTAAGACATCCTATACCTGTATGTTGCTTGTTGACTAAAGATTTAAACAAATAAACTTGCATTTATGTATGTACTTGAACGTTTGTACATATACTCTAATAACAAAAACAGTTTTTGAAAGTAAGTCAATCAAAGTAAATTATTAAGTTTTATTTACCAATTTCATTTTCCTATCTTTGAGTCAAATAAGAATATTTTGTTGGCCCCAAACTTTTTCGTAGGCCTTAGACACTGTTCTTGTTGGATAATCCAGCACTGCTTAGAACAACTGTCGGTAACTCATCTCTGAAACAACTGTACATAACTCATCTCTAGAAGAATTATCGATAACTAGTTTCGCGAAAGGTTGTAGGTAACTCGTCTCTAGAACAACTGTTGGTAACTCATCTCCAGAGCAACCGTACATAGTCATCTCTAGAACAATTGTACATAATTCATATCTAGAACAACTGAACATAGTCATCTCTAGATCAACTGTACATAGTCATCTCTAGAACAATTGTACATAATTCATATCTAGAACAACTGACAATAACGGAGCTCTAGAACAAGTGTTGATAGTAATTTTTAAGTAATTTTAGATAACCAACCAGAGTGAATATTATTGTAAGATTTTATGTTTGCGATTATGAAATTTACAATGATTGAATAAAACAGTTTAAAATACAGTGGAGCGCCATTAAGCCGCGGACCAGTAAACCGCTAAATCGCTTAAGCCGCTGTAGCAAGTCTTGTGAGCGATGTGAGCGAGGATTATCGCGGCTCACCGCTAATTTAAGAACGTGTAAAAACGCGGCTTACGAATTTAATCCTGGCTTTATAACTTCAAGGGGATATTGAAAAAGTGTTTGCTTTAATTTGGGAAATAAATAAAATATATTACAATAGAAATCGACCGTTAATCTACCTTATCCGCTCACTATGTCAGCTTTATGGAGGCCGCCATTGTTACCGAATCACACCTCTCCATACATTAAAGTTATTCCGCGGTAAATCCGTGAAAAAGTGATCAATAATTAAAGTATTATTTTTAATTCGATAATCCGATATAATGATCACGCAATGGCCCGGATAAGGCTCCTCGGCGGAGCTGTTGGCGACTTCGGCTTTTCAGTCACAAAGGTTTAAGCCGCGGACCACTTAAGCCGCGGTTAAGCAGGTTGACCCCCAAATACCGCGGCTTAACGGCGCTCCACTGTATATAATACTCGTGAAAATTTTCTTTCTTAAAAGCTAATACTTTATTGTTTTCTCTCTTATTTAATACAGTAGTTTTCTAGATTCAAGATAAAAATAGAACAACTCCAGAAGTAACAAAAGTAAGAAGGGAAAAACAACTAATACATACTGGAAGAAAAGCTGGAGCCTATAGTAGTGAAATGCGCCGTATATTTTATTGTTATTTGTACTCTTACCCAGAACTGCAAGTTATTTACATAAGAAATGGTTAAAAGCTGATAATTGGATACGAAAAATAATCATACGCACATATTAAACATGATTACTCTTTTCACAATCTATATATATTTATATAGGTTACAATTTTACCCAACCCTTAATATTAACATCTAGAGGAAACAGCGCGTAATATTAACACCATTACACTCCTCATATTGCGGATAATAATAATAACAACAATATAATCAGACAGCTGTAGTAAAAAATAAACATTTTCGTACGTAAAAGTTACAGAAATATAACTGGTCAAAGTTACAACTGGTGCAGGATTGTGGTGGACAAACGTAATTTTTATTTTTCTAATAGCAATAATTATTGCTATTTCTACAATGATGTAACTGCAATACTTATGGCGGAAATCTAGCTTCAGGAAATAAAATATTGATTTTTATCTTTATTTTTTTTAGTGGATTACTTTTTGTTGTCCTTCTGTTTTATTAGGAGCAACTGGTTTGTCAGAACTAACTGCTGGCAGTGAATAGCAGTTTAAAGAGTAGGAGTGTACATTTGAGCACCAATTCTGCTCTGAACAGTTTACTTATTTCAGTTCTAATTGATTTCTCCTGTGAGACTGTGAATAGGTTTAAATTTCATATGTGATATACCCATATTAATGGGTGTGTCATAAATAGTTTAGGAAATACCTGTCTTATCAGGGTACAATTCATTTTCCCAAATTGTAGAATCGTGTGTTAGTTTTAGTTGCCTGCTTTTTTTGTTTCTTTTTGGCCAGTTTGTTTTTGAACTAGTTGTCTGGAAAGATTATATACAAACACACACAACTATAGAAACTGTTTTCCTGTGTAGCTTCATTATAATTATAGTAGAACTTATGGTAAAAAAAGAGAGTAAAGTTTATTAGATTGCGTTTTAATACTTTCTTAAAGATTTCTTGATGACGATAAACCAACTTGTGATAAAAATGCATCTCAGGGCAACTGGTATGGGTATTAACACTTTTTCTAATAAAGCAGAGAACAACGTTTCGACTTGAAGATGACCTAAAAAGGTCAAAACGTTGTTCTCTGCTTTATTAATAAAAGTGTTAATACATATACCAGCCGTTTTGATATACATTTCTTAAAGATATCTTGATAAGTTAAATTAATTACTAAATGTAAATTGGTTTATACCACGACAATTTACAGTTCAAGTGAGGCTGTGCAAGCGATGAAAAAATATATTTGCTACATATAAAATGTTGTGGTAATCCGGGCCCCTCTTTCTGTTGGATATCGTCAGAACAGCATCATTATAGAGGAAATAATAGAGTTGAAAATAATATTGCCACATGAAACTTGAATTGTAGAAAATACGTTGCTAATGTATGTCCATTTTTATTTTTATTTCAAATATCTATTTTGTTAGCTGGTTATGATAGTAACTGGACATCGTAGCAACGACGAAGAAAATACAAGAATTATCGTTTGGTATAAACACATACTTAACTATAAGCATTTTCTTTCCTCTAAAACTCTATTTTTCAGTTGAATTAGAAGGTGTTTAAGGACAAAGTTTTAGTTTTGTTTATCGAAATCTTTCCCAGTCACTATTCTAAGTTACTGTTAATGCGTGTAGTTTTATATCGATGGTCAATTTGGTCCTCCATGTAAATACCGAAATTAGATGAGTAATAGTGTTTTGTATTCAAACAAATTATCAATAGTTATTTGGGGTAAATGTTTACTGTTCTATGGAGTTGTATCCATCACTAACAATCGACGTGGTAGTGGCGTAGCTGTAGTTTTCTTTCACGTCTGTGGTAAAGGTTTTCTTGCTTTCACCAAAGTGACTGTTTCTAGCACGTACGGTGCCACTCCTCTCTCTCACACTACGCAAAGTTCGCCAGCGGTTCCAGTGATAGTGAAGGGTGTTCCGTACCTACAAAAGCAAATATATATGTTTACATTAGTGATGTCGTGAAAACCCACTTGTAGAAAAAAATATATATGTAAAAACGGTTCGTTTGGACTGAGAAAACTTTTTACGTAGAGGAGCAGACGGGTCATCGTCTGGTTCACAACCTGAAAATCATCAAATTAAAACTTCTCATTAACTCTTTTTTTTTTCTTTTTCTGGAAAACTAAACATTTGTGAAATTATAATCTTGTCGTAAAGTTATGAATTTGATTACACAAATTATATTAACACCAAACTTTTATGGTACAAATTCTACCCGATTACAGAGAACAAGAAGTCATTTGGTCCTCCTTCAAGGCTATCACTACACAAACATTCCTTTGGTAAACCCATACTTAATTTTTTTAGGATATCGTTGATTCTCCTTTAAAGTGTTGGCCTGCGTGACTACAATCATAAGCCATAAATACTGTTAGCTGGAGCCTAGCCTGTCTTTTCTGAATTTTAAACTTGTGTTTTATCGTTATATTATCTTCAGAATACCGTAAAAAGAAATCAGAGGCCCTTATCTTATTGATTTTCCTGGATAATGTTGTAAATTTCAATGAGATTGCCTCTTACCTTTCTTTTTAAGACAAAATAAGTTATGAGATATTAATTTATTTCCATAAGACAACCCTCTATTCTCCGAGATAATTCTAGTATCCTGCCACCGAACCCCTTCCAGTAAGTCAAATGTCTTTGACTTTAAAGTTATTAAAGTTAAAATGATACTCGTGTAAAATTTCCTAAAAATCAGTTATTGAAATTAGCCACCGTTTAATAGCGTCAAATATACATTTTTATATGAGACTATTCACAGTCTCAAAATACAATAACACATTTACTGAATAATATATGGTATAGAGATAAAACCTTCAACTACAGGCAGTCTCAAACACTGTGCATGTTTCAATGTGCTACTTAGTCACCATTAGGAATTATTTTAATAAATGTATCTAAAAATGCAAGTTATATTTCTATGAAGTTCATTGTTACCAACACAGCGATGGGTTGAGTGGCTTATCCACCGCTATGTTAAAATTATTTTAACCAATTATCAGAAGGAAAGGACAGAGAGGAGATAACAGATAGAATGATAGCATTATATAATATAAATTTAACTTTAATTTCGACACTCTAAAAACTAAAAATATTCTGTTATCAAACAGAACGAATTCTCTTTTAATTCTGTAATATAAAGTTTAATTATAAGTATTCAAGGTTAACAAAAGACCAGAGTTTTATTGCAGTAAATAGAATAATTTTTGAGACAGCTGACAAGGTGATAGTGTAGTTTATCATGATTCAATAGCTTTACGAAATAAAATTATTATACTTGGACTTACATAAGGGTTAACATTAAAAGCTCTAAGTAAAACATATGCTTTGTTAATAACACCCATAGAACAAGATCTAATTGAAACGATACTTCTTCGTGACGATCTATGAGTTGAGAGTATTATTAATCATACTCTGACGTTTCTTTATACTTTCTAGACAAACTTGGATTATTCGCGGCCCTATCAGAGTTCAATTACATAGAAGTAGTAGCCCTTTAATTTACAAATAAATTATTTTAGTATCTTCAAGTAATTGCTGCAAAATTTTATTTATAAATAAATAGTAATTCAAAATTTCTTATAAACAAATTTTAAAGGTTTTTCAAATACTGCTTATAATATATAAATTTTATTATATATTTGTATATTACTCATTCAAATAATGTCTCCTTTTCGTTTTCAAATACATTATATATATATAATCCTAAATCAGTTCCCATAGTACTAGTATTATTTTATACGACATTAAGGTGCCATTATTTAACAGATTGCCCGACGTGGCTAGATGGTTAGGGCGCTCGACTCGCAATCTGCGGGTCGTAGGTTTGAATCCCTGTTACACCAAACATGCTCGCCCTTTCAGCTGTAGGGGCATTATAATGTTACGATCAATCCCACCATTCGTTGGTAAAAGAGTAGTCTAAGAGTTGGCGGTGAGTGGTGATCACTAGCTGTTTTCCCTCTAGTCTTACACTAATAAATTAGGGACGGCTAACGCAGATAGCCCTCGTATAGCTTTACGCGAAATCCAAAACCAAACAAAATTTAACAAACATTTAAACTTGTGAATTGATGAGGTTATATTGATATAAGGGCCCGGCATGGCCAAGCGTGTTAAGGCGTGCGACTCGTAATCTGAGTGTCGCGGGTTCGCATCCCCGTCGCGCCAAACATGCCCTTTCAGCCGTGGGGGCGTTATAATGTGACGGTCAATCCCACTATACGTTGGTAAAAGAGTAGCCCAAGAGTTGGTGGTGGGTGGTGATGATTCGCTGCCTTCCCTCTAGTTTCTATGTCAGTACTCAATTCCTTTTCTAAAATCACTTTAAGCAGTTTACCGATGTGAAACGAGCACATTCACTTTTGACTGTCCACAAAATAGTGTAGCACTGCTTGAGTTCATTGTTATTCTTTTGTATATATTATAATACACAATTTTTACTAAAAAAAAGGGCAAAAATTGCATTTTATTGGCAAATCCTTAATCAAACAGGAATAATTTCATTCGAACATTGCAAGCCGTTCGCTTTACCAACCTAAATATTCTAAAAAATTAAACAAGATAAATACGTAACTGGTTGACGAGTTAGATTTATCAGTAAAAAGTAATCACACCTAAACAATAATACCTAAATTGAATGATGGAAAGTCATGATTAAAAGAAATGTAAACAAAACCTAAAGAATATTAGAAAACGCAATAAAAGCTATAAGTATAATTTTCTAAGGATTTGTAAATTTAATTTGTCTATTTCAGTAATGTCGTATCATCCAGAATTTTAAATTTCAATAATTGTATCTATTTTCTTCTAACAAAACAATAGATTAATCTATCATCTACAGGGTCCGGTATGGCCAGGTGGTTAAGGTAATAGACTCGTAAACTGAGGGTCGCGAGTTCGAATCCTCATCATACTAAACATGCTCTTCCTTTCAACCGTGGAGGTGTTGGGTTATATTGTAGCGGTCAATCCCACTATTCGTTGGTAAAAGAGTAGCCCAAGAGTTGGCGGTGGGTGGTGATGACTAGTTGCCTTCTCTCTAGTCTTACGCTGCAAAATTAGGAACGGCTACTGCAGATAGCCCTACTGTAGCTTTAAGCGAAATTCAAAAACAAACAAATTATTTTTTGCTTATCATACATATTGCCAGACTTATATTTTGCCATTATGACAGTGATTTCTATTATAATACATAACTCTAAAGTATTTTTGCGCTCAATGAACAGTAATTATAAACAACCTCACTGAAATTAAAGCAAAACATTTATCGATTAAAAATTTAAACATATTTCTTACCTCAGCATTCATAAAGCAGTATAACAAAGCTACTGTAAATCCCTATGAAAGAAAAGAAACGAATTAGTAAAAATCTGAAATAAATGTGGTTTTGCAAGTGTTTATTTTCATTTTTCTTTAGTTCGAACGTGTAATACAAAATAATATACCATAATAATTTAGTATACATACAAAGGTTCAAATTATATGTGTATGTACTTAGAATGAAGATTATGACCTACTGACATTTTATAAAAGTTAAAAGTGTTTACGTATGTTTATAAAATATTTTCATTGTGTTAATATTAAATGATCTGACGTTATTCCTACAAAAATAAAATCTAGTTCAATGAAATTAAATATTTTGTTTAGTTATTATATTACAATACCTTTTCCTCTATCGCAATCGGATGTGTTTGTTTTCGTTTCTAATTGAAACAAGTTTTAACACAAACGTTCTTGTGTTTGTTTAAAAAATAAACAACATAACAGTTCTTTGTCGTAAAAGGATGATATCTGAGTCGAGAGTAAGGTTGCCTGAAGGTAGGTAAAGAATACTTGGGCTGTTTCTTGGGTTGGGGTGACAATAACTAGCATATACGTTACACCAAGGAGAGGAATCAGGACGAGAAGGGCTTTAGCAGCTTTCCTGTGGAGAAATAAAATAATAATAAAAAAAGAGACCACAATGAGCCCTAGTATTATGAGAAAGACCTCGTCGGCACTAGATTACCAGTCATTGTTATACATTCTACTTTACTTTCAATATGTAAGTAAATATTTTAATTTGCGATATTATTTTAATTTCTGACATATGTGTTATTGTTTCAAATCTACCATCAGATATCTATTTCTTTTTGTAAATTAATGGGTATTTTATACGGTTCGTAATACGAACGTCGTGTACATCATGCGTTCTAAAGTTACAGTAAATGCTCGGTCTATTTTTAATATGTACCGGAGTTTTTGTAATAATAGCTTTATTTTTAGTATGTCATGATCTCACACTAACCATTGACAGACATTAACCTCATCTATAATTACTGAACCCACACTAGGTTAACATAATGTTGAAATATCAACATGCGTGGGTTCCAAGAAATAAAAAGACAAAAAGTTTCATAAGTCTCAGTGAAGTTCTGCCTTGCATTTACATGGCACAGAACCGTGCAAGTTTGATGTTTTTACGACTCATTGTACAGTTCGAGAGTATCAGATTTTTTTGACTAAGCTACCTGTATTGCTGATGCTCTACGGTTGAAGCCACACGCATCTTCCTGATTAAGACCCACATTATCCTTCCGAGGAAGTAAAGATTCACCTGTAAATAAAAGTATCAAGTATGTATACGTATATATTTATGTATATGTATACAATTAAAGTGTACATTAAATTCTAATATGATATACATGTCTGCACAAACCAGTATTTAAACAAAACTTGCAGCAACAAATATTCAATGGCTGTTAGGTTTAGGTCATCAAAAACATCTCCCAGTGATTTTTTTCTCTACAAGTGACTTTTCTTTTTGAAGCGCTTACGCTTAGAGAAAAATATAACAAACCATTCATTCGAGTTTTATTTGCTCTCTATTTTGTACCATAGTCTGGTTATACTAAGAATCTTTTTTTTTTTAATTTCGCACAAAGGTACTAGAGGGCTATCTGCGCTAACCGTCCTTAATTTAGCAGTCTAATACTAGAGGGAAGGCAGCTAGTCATCGCCACCCACCGTCAACTCTGGGTCTACTCTTTTACCAACGAATAGTGAGATTGACTGTCACTTTATAACGCTCCTACGGCTGAAAGGACGAGCATGTTAGGTACGCCCGGATTCGAACCCGCAACCCTCAGATTAAGAGTCGAACACCTTAACCCACCTAGCCAATCGTCAGGTTCACGATGACCGAAGAAGGTCGAAACGTTGTTCGCTCCTCTGAATAAAAAATTTTCTCAACCCAAACCAGCCGTTTTTACATATATATTTTTCTCTACAAGTGGGTTTTCTCGTCATTACTGATTATGGTTTGTAATGTTCTCCATAGATGACAGAGTATGCAATTAAAGAGAAATGAAGTTTTTAACAGTGTGCACGTGAGCTATATTGCCAGATAAAAGATTCTTATGATACAGTTATAGCCATCTTTAATTATGAACTAAAGATCAGAGAGAGTGCAGCTAGCCAAACGTACTTTAGGCCAAAAGTTCTTTTAGACCAACTCTTTGCACCGAATAACAGGATTAACCGTTTGTTCTTACATGTTTTTTAAACTGGCGAAAAAGTTAGGAACTAAGAGATATTAACAAAATTCTGAAATAATTTGTTCAATTCATTTAAAAAAAACAAAGGAAACAGGAGCTTATTCGACACAAGAAACAAAAAGAGGAAAACTGTAGCTATAAATTCTTGAAAAAGTGAAAATGTTTCGTGAGCCATAAACCTTAGAGTGTGTGTATGTATTCTTACAGCAAAGCCACATCAGGCTATCTGCTGAGTACACCGAGAGGAAGTGAATTCCTTATTTTAGCGTTGAAAGTCCGCAGACTTACAGCTATACCAGCGGGGGACCCATAAACCTTAGAAAAGAAAGAAACAACCAGAGCTGGAGACACTCAGAATTCAGTAAGAATATTAACTTTGTCAGTACCTTGTAAAAACGTGTAAATTTATCAACTTATTTATTTTAACGCAAAGCAACATAATAGTTTACCACGGGAATTGAACTCCTGATTTTAGCGTTGTAAGTCTGCAAAGTTATCGCTGACCGACTTGGAGATAATTATTAATATTTTCCTTATTAATAAGTGTGGGAGTAAAGATTTTGTTTGTTTTATAGTTAAGAGCACAGTTGCATAATGAGCTATCTGTGCCGAGCTCATCACGTGTATCAAAACTTAATTTCTAGCGTTATAAATCCACAGGCTTACCTTGTGACATCAAAATAATTAAAAAATATATGTTTATATACATTTATGTGCCGTAGTTATCAATCGAAAAGATTCAGTGAAAGCCTGAGACATAACAAAAGTTCTAATTTACCTAAGTTTCTGAGAGATGTTTGTTTGTTTGGAAATAAGCACAAAGCCTTACAACGAGCCATCTGTGCTCTGCCCACCACGGATATCGAAACCCGGTTTGTAGGGGTGCGAGTCTGCAGACACGCCGCTGTGCCACTGGTGGGCTTCTGAGAGATTCGATGGCTTTTAAATTAGTATAGAACGAAAATGTTTCTGTTTGTTTTAGAGCAAATCCACATTGAGCTATATGTATAAGTCCTTTGATTTACCTCTGTCCCGTCGGAGGACGGAATGTCTTTAAATAAAACGTCTGCGATTCATATGCAGTGGTAATAAATATATTTGATACCGTTTCGTTTACAGATTTTGACTGTTTCAGCAATCATTAGTAGCAATAGAAAGTGATTGAAACAATTGAAATAAACATTATGAAAATATAATGAGATGGTAGAAATTTTATCATAAAAAAATAAGTTAAACTGTTTCATTTAGGACTTTTTATACCCGTAATATCTGACTAAATATGTTAGTTTTATTACAAAACTCTTATTTTGTTACATATACATTCACAAAAAAAACCAAAAAACCTTAAACAACCCAAATATGGGCCATAAATATTTTATTATGTCGGTTTATTATAACTTTTAGAATCAGGAGTTAATCTTTCAAAAAATCTAAAAAAAAAACATTAAAAACATTTCACTTGCATTGACTTATCAGTATGATGCTTGGTATAATTTCGTGATTAGGGCGCACGACTCGAAATCTACAGGTCACAAATTCCAATTCTATCACCGAACATGTTCACACTTTCAAACGTTGGGGCGTTATAATCGAACTATCAATTCTACTATTCGATTAGAGCAGCCCAAGAGTTGGCGGCGGGTATGGTGACTACTTGTTCTTTCTTCATTCTATTACTTATAAATTAGGGACAGCTAACGCGGCCTTTGTTTATCTTTGATTGAAATTCAACAAGTTTCAGTGATATTTTAGGCACGAGAGACATAAAGTTTTCAAATAGATACTTTTTACTCTGGCACGAGTCCAGTATACAGGAATGCTATGCTTACAATAATTATAATTCAAGCAGTTTTCAATATTTGATATTTTTTTTCAAGAGTCTTATAATTTTGTTGCAAAATATAAACATTCAATACATATCTCACTACTCTTGTTAAACAGACAAAACAATTGAATTACTTACGATTAGAACAAACATGACAGGAACGATGAATATAAAGTCGAAGTTGTCTTTACTTTGCCAGGGACACCTACAGAGAAATACGAATACATTAACATTTGAAATCCAACTTCTATCAACAAATATGGTTATATGTTCTCATGACTCACTTTTTCTAAAACGAGTTATTCCAATGAAATAGAAAGTAAAAACGTTCTTTTCTACTAGTCAAACAACATTTTTGTTTTGTGAGGAGGTTACTGTTCTTGACGTATCCGAGACCGAAGTTGTCTTAATACTGCTAGACAACGAGAAATATTTTTCAAGGAAGTAGGATTGTTTGTTTGTTTTTTTGAATTTCGCACAAAGCTACTCGAGGGCTATCTGTGCTAGCCGTCCCTAATTTAGCAGTGTAAGAGTAGAGGGAAGGCAGCTAGTCATCACCACCCACCGCCAACTCTTGGGCTACTCTTTTACCAACGAATAGTGGGATTGACCGTAACATTATAACGCCCCCTCAACTGAAAGGGCGAGCATGTTTGGCGTGACGGGGATTCGAACCCGCGACCCTCAGATTACGAGTCGCACGCCTTAATGCGCTTGGCCATGCCGGGCCAGGAAGTAGGAATCAACTGTAATTACTAAAGCAAGCTTTTTAAAGATGAAAAAGAAAGACCATATTTTATTAAGAATAAATTAAAACAAAAAGAAACTGCATCAAAATAGATACAGATTGTGAAAAAAAATATCTATACTTATACACGGTTTTTAACGATCATCGTTTTAAAAATTGTAACGACGACCTCAGTCTGAAAAGCTACTTATTTCCTACGAAAATACTGCCATATGTCTTCAGGTAAATGTTTTCTGTAATTCACTATCTTTATTGTTTCCAAAGCTTGATATGTTGATAACTACTGGAAGAGACTACAATTTATTTATTACTACGGATTAATTTCTTTATATGGTCAAAACGATTAACTCCTGGCAGGAATCACAGTAAGAAGCCATAAAAATAAAATGGGATTTATTATATTTCCAAAATAATTTAATGAGAGGTGGCGTTTCATATTTAAGTTTAAAGAAGGACGGTAGTCTGAAACGTCACCTATCAATAAATTAAATTATTTTAACAACGTATAAACTCTTCATGATTTTTATGCTTTCTGATTGCCGACTTATTTTCTACTTTCAACTGTTAGTTAAGAAGGAGTCATATCATGCTGTTTTAAACACCATAATATATTCAATGACGGCTTTTCAATTTTCGTGGATGTTAATAACGTTAAGTTCTTCACAAATATGTTCTTTACCCAACGTGTATAAAGCAGTCCACACCATAATTCTTAATAGTTTACAAACATAATTATGGCTCACTTGTTTTCTTGCCCTTTTTCATATCCATAATTGACAATCACGTTAAGGATGGATGAGACATCTATTTTCATTTCAAAATATTTAAAACCATAAATTTCCAGATTCCAGCGCTAATAGGCAAGACAACCACGAAAACGCTGTCAAATATTTTGGGGGTTGATGTGCGAGTTGCGTAACCCAGCCCTCCTAAAGTACCCCAATTAATGGAAAGTGCACTGCACGGACTTCACAGATGATGGGAAATAACGTGCTGCCACATTGGTTGTTGTCAACGTGTTTATCAATAACTGTCTTGAAACAAAAATTCTGCTTTGCTGTAGTTTTAACCTTGGTAGTTGTTGTATACAAACAAACTATCAGTTACACCGTAAACATCGAGTGATGATTCGGTTTTGTAAATATGCCCACAGTGGCACAGCGGTATGTCTGCGAATTTACAATTCTAAAAACAGGATTTCAATACCCGTAGTTGGCATAACACAGGTAGCCAGCCCATTGTGTTGCTTTGTGCTTAACTTCAAACAAACCTCATAAATGCATTATACATGTAAATTACCTACTTCTAATTTAAAAAATAACAATAGATCAATTAAATATATTCCGGCAATCTTCTCAAATAAACATATTACAACTTCTATGTCTATAAGACTATTTGTTATAATAAATCGATGTTTCGTTTTAAGGTTTCAATAGCATTCAAACACCTGAATAATCCGCAAGGTAAAATATTGAGTCGATAGCCGGTTGTGGGGGGAAAAAGTTGTTTTCAATGAAAAATAATCAAAATACAGATGAAATAATGAGTAGTTAAATTTATTTAGACAAGTGGATGTGTTAGTTGGTTGAGCGTAAAGCTAAATAATTATGGCTATTGGTGCTCTGCCATCACGGGTATCAAAGACTGAAGACTTACGAAGAGCAAGATAGTATTAACAGTATTCTGACATGTTCAATGATGATTGAACTAAAAAAGTTCATATTTATTCACTAATTTCAATAAAGAAGAATACGTTTATTATTTAAACGCCTTTTCTAAGCTTAAGATTTATTAGGCGTATTGTATATTTAACACTGAATGACGATGGTATTTTATAAATAAAATATACACGAAACGAACAGTTGTCTTTGTTTCTCCAGTTTTATGAATGTGGAGCTTCACTTAGTATCGGCAATTTCAAGTATTAATAAGTGTAACTAATTATAGCTGAGAACATTACTTAACTTGTGATCAGTGAAAGGTGGTTTAGGTGTAGGACCTTACTTGTCGAAGTTATACTACTGCTGACAGCTTTTTCAGCGAATTTACTCTGAATGTATTTGCACACAGCCAACAAAGTTTGTGGGAACGCTTTTAACAGACATAAGGCACAAGATATATAAACTATGCAAACAAATACTAGAAACTTTTCCTCAGCAATGAATATATTTATTACTCATTTTACAGATGGAGTTCCAAAACTAAAGCATTAATTTTATGCCCCGAAACTTGTGGCTTGGAAAAATGGTACTTATTTTTTCACCAGATGTACTTATCTATGTTTGTTAGCTTTTGATATTAAAAGTATGTATGAGAAAAGAGTTTGTATTGGATGTATTGCGTATCTACCATGTTTCTACTATAAGTACTGTTCCACATGCGGCTAGCAAGGCTAAATCTGCATAAAGAGGCTTAGAAAGTAATTACAGCGAAATAAGCACATATTGCATTCTTTTATATAGTCGAAACAAGAAACACTTTTGCTCAAATAAACTTATTAATTTTTTAGAGAAAATTCTTATAAATGGTAAAACAAATTGCTGATAGCTTACTCGATAATTTTCTAAAGATAAAAGACAACAGGTGTGTTACTGTCCTTTCTTTAAAATATTTCTAAAGACACAGAAAATATTCAAAGCGTCATTCCCATGAACTGTCTCCCGTATAATTACCGAACTCAGGTCTGTTAACTTTTTGGACCCAAATTTATTTGCACGTTATGTATTCATACAGTTCACACTCTCATAACATTAATATTCTGTGAATTTGTGAGAGCAAAGAAATGGTCATATACGAAACTCCTATGATAGGTTTACAACTCCTGTCTTAATTCACTTCTCGCTAAATTTACTTTTTCTTTTGATTCCTTGAACTTAATGACCAACCTACGAATCATCATTCCCTACTCTGGTTTACCAGTAGAAAAGGTAATTATCAACCCCATGAAACATCCATTTCTCACGGTGGATTAATGAATAAATTAGCTTCCAAATGAAATAAACTACATTCTACACTCTTGTAAATCATGTGACACTTTAATTAACAAAACCATAAAGCCTCATTCTATACTTTAGTATAACAAGTGACGAAGTAATGAAAAAAGCTAAGAAGCTTCATTCTACACTGTGGTATATCACGTGAAATATTAATGAACAAAGTTAATAAGCTTCATACTACGCGCTGGTATGTGTGTGTGTGTGGGTGTTTTATTATAGTAAAAACACATTAGACTATCTGCTGAGAACACCGAGGGGAATCGAACCAATTATTTCAGAGTTGTAAATCCGTAGACTAACCGCTGTACTAGTGGGGAACTCTGGTATATCAAGAGACATATCAATGAACAAAAATGCTTCATTCTACACTGGTATATCAAGTGACATATTAATGAGCAAATCTAAGAAGCTTCATTCTACGCACTAGTATATCAAGTGACATATTAGTGAACAAAGCTAACAAACTACATTCGACATTCTGGTATATTGTGACATATCAATGAACAAAACTAAGAAGCCTCTTCTAAACACTGGTATATCAAGAGACTTATTAATGAATAAAACTAAGAAGCTTCATTCTAAACACTGGTATATCAAGTGATACATTAAATAACAAAACCAGTAAGTTTCATTCTACACTCTGCTATATCAAGCGACACATTAATTAATAAAGCTTGATAGGAAGTTTCATTCTATACTCTGGTATGTGAAGTGACATATTAATAAACGAGGATAAGAAGCTACATTCTACACTGGTATATCAAGTGAGACACTAAAGAATAAAAGCTTCATACTACACTTTGATTATCAAGCGACTTATTAATGAAGAAAGCTAAGAAGCTGCATTCTACACTCTGGTTATTCAAGTGACATATTAATGATCAAACCTAACAAGCTTCATTCTACACACTGGTATATAAAGCAACATATTAATGAGAAATCTAAAAAGCTTCATTCTACACTCCTGTATATCAAGTGACATATTAATAAACAAAGGTAAGAAGCTTCATTCTACACACATTTATATCAAGCGACTTATTAATAAACAAAGCTAAGAAGCTTCATTCTACACTTTGGCATAGTAAGCGACATATTAATGAACAAAGCTAAGAAGCTACATTCTGGTATATCAAGTGATACATTAAATAACAAAACCAATAAGTTTCATTCTACACTCTGGTATATCAAGCGACATATTAATTAACAAAGCTAAAAAGCTTCTTTCTACAATCTGGTATATCAAATGACATATTAATTAACAAAGCTAAGAAGCTTCTTTCTACAATCTGGTATATCAAGTGACATATTAATTAACAAAGCTAAGAAGCTTCTTTCTACAATCTGGTATATCAAGTGACATATTAATGAATGAGGATAAGAAGCTTTATTTTATACTCTAGTATATCAAATGACATATTAATGAACAAAACTAAAAAGCTTCATTCTACACTCTGGTATATCAAGAGACATATTAATTAACAAAGCTAAGAAGCTTCATTCTACACAGTGGTAGATTAAGTAACATATTAATGAACAAAGCTAAGAAGCTTTATACCTCATGCTGGTATATCAAGTATATTAATGAACGAGGATAGAAAGTTTCATTCTACACTCTGGTATATCAAGCAATTTATTAATGAACAAAGATAAGAAGATTCATTGTACAATCTGGTATATCAAGTGACATTTTAATGAACGAGGATAAGAAGCATCATTCTACACTCTCACATACTAAGCGACATGCTAATGAACAAAGCTAAGTAGCTACATTCTACACTCTGGTATATCAAGTGATACATTAAATAACAAAACCAGTAAGTTTCAATCTACGCCCTGGTATATCAAGTGAGAAATTAACGAAGAACTCTAATAATCTTCATTCTACATTCTGGTATATCAAGCAACATGTTAATTAACAAAGCTAAGAAGCTTCATACTACACTTTGGTTATCAAGCGACTTCTTACTGAAGAAAGCTAAGAAGCTTCATTCTATGCACTGGTATATCAAGCGAAAAATTAATGAACAAAGATAAGAAGCGTCATTCTACACACTAGTAGATGAAGTGACATATTAATGAACAAAGCTAAGAGACTTTATACTACATGCTGGTATATCAAGTATATTAATGAACGAGGATAGGAAGTTTCAGTCTACACCCTGGTATATCAAGCGACTTATTAATAAACAAAGATAAGAAGATTCATTCTATAACCTGTTATATCAAGTGACATATTAATGAAAGAGGATAGGAAGCTACATTCTACACTGGTATATCAAGTAAGACACTAAAGAAGAAAACCAATAAGCTTCAATCTACACTCTGGTACATCAAACGACATATTAATGAACAAAGCAAAGAAATTTCATTATACACTATGATATATCAAACAACATTTTAATGAACAGAGGTAAGAAGCGTCACACTACACTTTGGTTATCAAGCGACTTATTAATGAAGAAAGCTAAGTAGCTTCACTCTCTTCACTGGTATATTAAGCGACAACTTAATAAACAAAGCAAACAAGCTTCATACTACACGTTGGTATATCAAGCAACATATTAATGATCAAATCTAAAAAGCTTCATTATACACTCTGGTATATCAAGTGATAGTTTAATGAACAAAGTTAAGAAGCTTCATTCTACACTCTGGTATATCAAGCGACATTTTAATGAACAAAGCTAAGAAGCTTCATCTTACACACTAGTATATCAAGTAACATATTAGTGAACAAAGCTAAGAAACTTCATTCGACATTCTGGTATATCAAATGACATATTAATGAACAAAGCTAAGAAGCTACATTCTACACTCTTGTATATAAAGTGACATATTTAAAAACTAAGAGGCTACGTTCTAAATACTGGTATATCAAGTGACATGTTAATGAACAAAGGTAAGAGGCTACATTCTACACTCTGGTATATGAAGTGACATATTACTGAAGAAAAACAATAAGCTTGATTCTACACTCTGGTATGTGAAGCTACATATTAATGAACAAAGCTAAGAAGCTTCATTCTACACGTTAGTGTAACAAGTTAGAAATTAATTACTCACCTGAGACGAAGAAACTTCTCACTGGCACCTGAAGAGAAACAGGCTTTTATAGGCGACCAAATTAAAACTATCATAGCAGGTATAACTGGAAGGAAAAAAATACATGAATGTGAGTTATTGTTTAAAGCCTGAACACTGAAGAAAAACTAGAATCCAATGAGCTTAATATTTTGATGAAAATAATTAGGACTGTTTGTTTCAATTTCAGATTCTTGTTTTTCCATTGCGAATTTTAAATGAGAATATGTTAAAATAACATCTGATGGTTGTCTGCGGATTTCATACCGCGAGAAACCGGGTTTCATTAGCCATTTTGTGGATTTGTGCTTACTTTCAAACAAACAAACAAACCTATCTTTTGACCCAACTAGTCATTGCCTAGATTATTTTATCTAATGATCATATGTGTCGAGTTAGAAATTTGTTTGGTTTGTTTTGAATTTCGTACAAACCTATATAGTGATATAGTTATAACTATTAACACTGGAAAATGGATATAGGGATACACTATCTACCAGATATGACTTTTACTTGGAAGCCTCTGCACATCTGATATTATATCAGGTTTTCAAACTTATGAGCAGATATACAGACGCTCAAGTTCATGGCGTTCCACATCTAAATCTATTAATCGTTTGCTTCTTTGGAATATACTTTTCTCGAGAATTGTGGAATACTCAGGTAACTTCGGCCAAAATTATTAATAGAGTAACAGCTAAGTATTGTAGGTGAACTTTTAAAGGTATTTACAGTATACTTGACAGATATAGTTTGTCTGTCTATTTTGATTGTCTGCCACAATATGTTCTATAGTGGTTTGTATTTTTTTTAATTTCATGCAAGGCTGCATGAGGGCTAGCCGTTCCTAATTTAGCAGTGTAAGACTAGAGGGAAGGCAGCTGGACATCACCACCCACCGCCAATTCTTGGGTTACTCTTTTACCAACGAATAATGGGACTAACAGTAACATTATAACGCCCCTACGGCTGAGAGGGCAAGCATGTTTGCTGTGACAGGAATTTAAACCCGCAACCCTCAGACTACGAGTCGAGAGCCTTAACCACTTAGTCATGCCAGGTCTTACTCGGCAGGTAATCACCGTAAGACTGGTAGCAACTGACGTTATTTATGTATTAATTTCTGGTGTTGGACATAAATAGTTGAAAACTACTCACCCCATCCGATAATAACGTAAACGTAAAATTTGATTCTTTTAGTGGAAAAAGTCTTCACAACCAAGATAAACAGGTAAAGACCTTCGACAAACATCCAGAAAAAAGTTGGTACCCATCAAATATGTCAAAAATATGACGAGAACACACGAGACCTGAGTATAAAAATAACTAAGAATGTAAAATAAAATATCTTTAAAGATATTGAAACATATATAATTAATAAACAGAGGCTAAGTAAAATATTTTTCAATGGGTTGATAATTAGTGAACTAATAGAGAGCGAAGCTTCGTTCCTGTAACGGTTCAAGTACTATACAGCATAAATAAATCAAATTATTGCAACAAAATCGGTTCTTCTACTCTTTTTTTTTTTAAGACATGGCATAGCGAATCATAAAATGTTTCTCTTTTTTTTCTTTTTTCAAGACGAAGGTTGATTTATTTTTGGTTTTTGAACTTCGCTCAAAGGTACACGAGGGCTATCTGCGCTAGCCGTTTCTAATTTAGCAGTGTAAGACTACAGAAAAGGCAGCTAGTCTCACCACCCACTGCCAACTATTAGGCTACTCTTTTACCAACGAATAGGGGGATTGACCGTATCATGATAACACTCCCACGGCTGAAAGGGCGAGCATGTGTGGTGTGACAGGGATTCGAACCCGCGACCCTCAGGTTACGAGTCCAGTGCCCTAACTACTTGGCCATGCCAGGCCTTTAAGAACAAATTTTTAGTTCTTAACCGATTTGAGATATAATTACAGTTTTGGACTCAGAAGGTAAAACCTTTTTGATTGATGTATTCAACTAAGCCCAAGGTCCAATAGATTAAGTTACTCTGATCTCGCCTAAAAGAATTTCAATTTAAGGGTAGGCTTGTAAAGATCCTGATGTGTAACAAAATCGAATTGGATATAGCCGCACCCCACATTTGGTACTGCTGGCACACAAAATTATAGTTAAGTAAAAGGATAAAAACAAACGAGACATTGCGTATTGATTTACTTTAATTCTGCCTAAGAGAATTTCAAATTCCGCCAAATTCTACCAGACTTGCTAATGAAAAGCAATAGCAAATACCACTCGGATGTATGAACAAGTTACAGTAACATAAGCACAATCCTACACTTGAGCTTACTGATCACAAAAACTGATAAGTAAGTAATAATATGGCAACTACACTATATTTGCCATGAAGAGCACTCCGATAAGGCCTTTCCTCCAATATCAGCACTCATCGGGCCGGTTAACATAGAACAAACATACCAGCAGCCTAGATGCTACTTGTATGTAGTCAAATACACCTAGCCAAAAAATGAACTGAGTGTGCGACTTAAAGAATTAAAATAAAAAATGGTGAACAAACTGGTACCTACATTTATGGCATTGATAAGAAGTTTACAGCAAATATTGACTTATTAGTTAGTCATAATGCATAATTGTTCAACTTGGGGTTTGATGGTGGGTAAAACAATATACGCCTCCTAGCTAACTAATGAATTAATATTTGCTGAAACATTCTTATCAATGCTGTAAGTATAACTACCAGTTTGACCACCAATTCTGATTCCATTCATTAAAATCAAACATTGAATTTTTTTTGCCGCACTTTTTCACACTTAAGGTGTTTTTGATTACATATTATGGTTTTATATCGGTACACACCAACAGACCACAGGAAGTAAGACAGTGAAAATCGACAGTAACCTACATTAGTATTAGGATCGCAACCCTATTATTAAGAAGAGACATTTACTTTTCAAAACCATTTTTAAACTTAAACTAGAAAATGCTAATACAATTTGCTTGAACTAACCAATACTTACATATCTGCACGTCCTTCCCTCTATAGTTTTGCTGCTTTAAATCAACTGTCTTTAATTCAAGTTACAAAAAAGTAACAAAACAGTTACTTAAAACAGTTCACTATCAAGTGAAGCTGTGGTGAAATGTTTAGACTGATATTTCATGTTGCATTTTGCATAGGCATGCACAAAAATTTCGTCCAATTTGAATGGTTTTTGTTGAATAACTTTGCACATATAGCTTATATTTATGCCAAATTAAATTCCTAATTGTAGATTGAAAAAACGTATCAGAGCAAACAATTTGAAAATAAATCAATAAAAGTTGAGTGTGTTTTTATATCAGATAAAGTTTCCGTACTTTTGGTGCGAAGAAGAAAATAGGAAGAAATTTGAGATGTTATACCTCAGGAAAACTAAATGTTTGGTACTTTGGTATGTGAAGTAAGAGTCCAGTAGAAAACGTCCACTACAATTATTTTGTATAATATGAAGAGATACTACTACCTTTGCCGCCGTACTAGATGTGTTTAGTATAATATCAAGAGATAGTGATACCTTTGCTACCGCACTAGAATTATTTGGTATAATATGAAGAGATACTACTACCTTTGCTGCCGGACCAGAAGAATTTAGTGACGTATGTACAGACGCTGCCAAAATCCAAGTGAAATCACACAAGATGAAAGTTCCTATCAGGTTTGCATGTATAATATTCCTTAGACATCGAAGCTCCCTATAATAAAACAAAAGAAAGTAGTTTTAAAACCTCGACTCTACATAAACGATCTATATGCCTATATATAAGTATCATATGCAAAGCAAACTTAATCTTAAAACACGCTCACCCTTTCAGCCGTGGGGGCGTTATAATATTACGGTCAATCCCACTATTTGTCGGTAAAAGAGTAGCCCAAGAGTTGGCGGTGGGTGGTGATGACTAGCTGCCTTCCCTCTAGTCTTACACTACTAAATTAGGGACGACTAGCACAGATAGCCCTCGAGTAGCTTTGTGCAAAATTCAAAAAAACAACAACAACAAACAAAATGAATTCCTTAATGGCTGAAAACGTTTTAAACATGAAGTAAAATTCTTAAAGTTAAATGTATAGTCAACAATATACAACTGTATAACACGCAGGCACACATTCGTATATACACAGTGCGACAAAAGATACTATAAAGTTGGTTAATTTAAAATATAAATTAATTTTTAACGTCTTACTCTGAAAGAAACAATAAGTAAATTGCTTTAAGATGTCTTCGTAATATTTTCATCAGTATAACCTATACAGTACTAACTAGATTCCAACATAGCACTAACTATATATTTTTTCCACCCTCTATATTCAATTACTACAAATGAAATTAGCAATATCAATGAAATAATTTCTATGAACACAGTTGGGGATAACGAAAGCCAGTTACTACAAACCTTAAAATGCTGATCATCATACGCTACAAAATTTTGGTTAGCAACGTAACTGTTAAACAACTGTAGCAATAATGACGAAAATGAAAATATACGACAGTTTAAAGAATAGAGAAGCGGCACTAAACGTGGCCAAGCTTGCAACTGACATTAATATTAAAGAGACGTTGTCAAGTTGCTACGAAGTAGAAGTTTGTGTGTTTGCTTATTTGTTGAATTTCGCGCAAAGCTACTGGATCACTACCTGAGATGCTTACCCCCAGTTCTCCAGTTTAAAGTCTCTTCCCCAGTCTCTTTACCAACGAGAAGTGGGATTAACTGTGAGATTATGCCGCCCCCATGGGTTAAAGAGCGAACATGTTCGGTGATTAGGAGATTGGATATTTTCACTTTTTGTCCATATCAGGCCAATCTAATTTACAAGCTACAACCTAAAGTGAACAATTAACTAATTATTTCACTGCATCTCAAACTATGATGAACTCATTGTGTCTGAGATGTGCAAAAAGTGAAAACATTCAATAAACAAGTGTCAATATTTACCGCGTACTCATGTACACGTGAATTTATACAATAAAACCTTAACTAAGACACTTACTTGAAGTAAAGAAATATCCAAAATGCGATGAGAGAGGCGACCAGGGAAATCCCATATCCAGAGTAATAGATAAATGTTGCTTCTTTGGCAATCCTTAACCCCTGAAAATATATAGAATAGTCAGTAGGTAGATGTACTATAAGCTAAACATGGATAATTAACAATCACGCTGAGAATTACGCTGTACACTTTCATAACAGTGGAATTAGGTGTGGTCTAAAATATGGCACTGGAAAAACACACACGCGCTGCGCGATATGCACAATAATTTGTCTTTGCTTATTTTTGGTGTCAGAAGGACCAGCATACCACAATATTTCTAGTCCTGTCTTTTCACTTGACCTCATACAGCAAAGATCATAAAACTAAGTGACTTTATTTTTCCGCCGCCGATCTCTGTCACGTGGTGTTTCCAATACCATCTCCAGCCATAGCCTTGTTTCTTAAAGTATTGTGAACCTAATTTTTTTTCCCTGAACCTTCTAGAACAAGTGGAAATAAAATGTTTTCACCCTCTTCATCACACGATTTTCAACATATACTCTTCAAAAAAAGAAACGCAAAAGGCAAAATATGAGACAAATTGTTAACAAGTTTATTCAGGGTAGTTCTGTATGACATATGTGAAATTTTGCATATTCACTACTGAACATCCAAAGTCTGCAAAGGCAAAGTCCACGATCACTAGGTGAAGTTTAACGTCACTCAACGTCAATAACGAGTATGCCCCCCGTGAGCATCAATAACTGCTTGGCATCTCCTGCCCATGGAAGCGATGAGATGACGAATCACATCCTGTGGAATGGCTGTCCACTCAGCCTATAAAGCTGCTGCAAGCTGAGGTAGAGTCTGCGGTTGAGGTTGTCGCCGTCGCAGACGTCGGTCCAACTCGTCCCAAAGATGTTCGATGGGGTTTAAATCTGGTGATCTGGAGGGCCAGGGAAGAACGTTGATTTGTGGTGTCTCAAGAAGACAGTGGTGAGTCAGGCTGTGTGAAAACGGGCGTTGTCATGTTGAAAAACGTCGTTGACGTTCACCATGATGGGTTGCACATGGGGTCTAAGAATCTCGTCGACGTATCGTTGAGCCGTAAGATTCCCTCGAATGGGCAAAAGGTCTGTTCTGGCATTGTAGGCGATGGCAGCCCACATCATGACGCTGCCACCACCAAATCTGTCAACATTCTGCACACAGTTTTCTGCAAAACGTTAATCTCGGCGACAGTAAACACGGGTTCTTCCATCCTGCCTACGAAGCATAAAACGTGATTCATCGCTGAACCAAACATGCCATCGTAGATGAGGCCATACCCGATGTGCCCGAGTCCACTGCAGCCGTGCTTGACGATGCTGCTGGGTGAGGATGACGCTTCTGACTGAATGTCGAGGTCGGATTCCTGCATCTCGTAGACGGTTGCGTACGGTCTGATCGGAAATCCTACGCAGCCCTGGTATGGTTGAGGCAGTAGACGTCGCAGTGGTGGTCCTATCCCGAAGGTGACGTAACCGGATGTTGCGATCTTGTGCGGGCGTGGTCACACGAGGTCTGCCAGATCGTGGACGGTCACGAGTTGATCCATGTTGTTGGTGACGATTCCATAGCCTTGTGATGGTGCTTGGGTGGACATTCACAGCTCTGGCAACATCTGATCGAGATTCGCCTGCTTCCAAGCGACCAATGGCTTTGTTGCGTTGTGCTTCAGTCAGTCTTGGCGTAACTGTATTGCGTGTCGGTGGCTTAACACTGAGCTATGGAAACCGAGAATCCGTCACTTTTATAGGGATTTTGTACATGTTGCACTTGCAGAACATGCAGATCTCTCAAACAAATTTATTGGACACGCATGTGTTTTGGCGAAAATCCGATGTTTTTCTCCGTTTTCAAAGTGTACAACTTTTATTGTCATTTTGGTCTGACAATCAGTGCCTTAACACATGTAACATCACATACTCTGAGCTTGTAACGTTATTACATATATTTCTCTTTAAAATAACAAAAATATCCTTTTTGCGTTTCTTGTTTTGAAGAGTATATATATAGCCCAAATATTAGTCTGTTCTTGAAACCATGTCGTAAGTTACATGTGTGTATTATAGTGCCAAGTACATTTGTAAATGGTTATTAAAAATTTTGTGGTATCAAGTAGCATGCACCGCTCCTTTGTGTCCAATAAGAAATTGCGAGATATCACGTGGTAAAATCTACCAAGTGACACTTATCTTTTTCTGGTCTATTGAGTTTTTGGTTGTTTTTAAAAACATTTTCCTAAATGCTTGTTCATGAGTGGTGTGTGAGACGATATTGGTAAAGCAGTTCCGAACTGTTTGCAAGTGTTTAGAAATATTGAATCAAATAACCATTCCTGTTACCATCAGCAACAATAGCTCGATATCAGACTCCTCATACAGTCATACAGTAAATTATCAACTTCGCTACAAAATACTGAACGGATGTCCAGCTTTTATGAGTTTTGAAGAAAATAGTTGTTACTTAACTACCGCCTGTAAGCGAAAACTGTCAAATTACGCTTATCATAAAACAAATCTACAGGTTTACATATGGTTCCTTCATGAAACGATAAAATACTTATTCACAATGCATGTTATTCCCCGGGCGCTCAGTGGAAAGTCTGAGCTCTTATGACGCTAAAAATCCGGTTTTGATATCCGCGGTGGTCAGAACATAGGCATCTTCTCGTTCAGGTCTGTGCTTAAGAACGGACAAATAAACAAAAACTAATACACGCTATACTTACGGCAGTTCATTAAGGAATTTTCTAAATACGAAGACATATTCGCTTAAATACGCCCTTTAATATCAGTGCCAATACTGTCTTAATGGAATAATGAATGAAGGTAAGCTACTTTGCTACAAATTCGACGCGCAAAATGGTATTTATGACTACTATATAATCTATTATACAATGTTGTCCATAATATTGTACCCGTTGTTGTTCTATCTGTCTAATGTAGATAATCACGGATAAGTTAAGAATTCAACAGAGCCTGATATTGTGCATCCTGACTCAAATTAAAACACAAGGTGTTCGTGAAAAATCCGCAAAATCTAGAAAATCTCATGCGTCTCGGGTCTGGCATGGCCAAGCGCGTAAGGCGTGCGACTCGTAATCCGAGGGTCGCGGATTCGCGCCCGCGTCGCGCTAAACATGCTCGCCCTCCCAGCCGTGGGGGTGTATAATGTGACGGTCAATCCCACTATTCGTTGGTAAAAGAGTAGCCCAAGAGATGGCGGTGGGTGGTGATGACTAGCTGCCTTCCCTCTAGTCTTACACTGCTAAATTAGGGACGGCTAGCACAGATAGCCCTCGAGTAGCTTTGTGCGAAATTCCCAAACAAACAAACTCATGCGTCTCAAAACTAAAGAACTTTAAAACTGACATCCAGAGCCATGGATATTCTGAACTGTCAAAAAGAACGAAATATATTCCACCACACTTTTACAAAGAATATTTTTCTTACTCATTTCATGAGACACATTTCACATTACATTAGGTAAATTATTAGGGTTAGATCCAAATATTTAGTTTAATTCACGTACGTATTATATTTTACAGGATGAAGGTTGAATTCAACATCGTTAGAGAATGTGTTTCAGTTCTTTGTGTCTTTCATGTTGTTGTTTTTTTAAACATGTGATGTTTGTTGTAAAAGACACTAAACATTAAACATATCAAGTTTATGTATCCTTAAGAAGTTTTATTATATCTTTCATATGTATAACCACAGTATCATGTACAACGAAACAGAAGCATTTGTTTCATGACCCTACAAAGCTTGAGAAATATGAATGTATATATTGCTACAGTTTATCAAAAACAAAGAAAGCTTTAGCAATTCTATTTAGTTCGTGTTTGTTTAATGAGAAATAGAAAAATGTTTCTACGTACGACATTTCTTTTTGTACTTCGTCTCTTATAGAGGTCACCAGCATCGATATCAAAAGCACCCGCTGCTACAGTGTTTGTATTCTATTATAACTCTCTCACATATCATTATTTGAAGTATGTGCATTGTGTACGCATTTTTATGGGCTTTTTATACGGTCTGAAACTTTTTGGATTATTGAGTTTAAGACTATGACCTTGAATGTAAATGTTTTTTTCCAGAACGTTTGTTGTGCATAGCAAGTCTGTAAGGCTGGGAAAACCAGCACTGCAAGATACTGTCGATTCTATAAAACAATATCTGTTACCAGTAGTGTAATATAATGTCATTGGTTCTTTGCAACAATGTCTGTTACCAGTAGTGTAATATAATGTCATTAATTCTATGAAACAAGGTATGTTACCAGTAAAGGCAATGGCTCCATGAAACAATGCCTGTCATCAGTAGTTTAAATGTGATGCCATTGATTTAAAAAAAAACAACAACAATGCTCATTATCGATAGTTTAAGTAAAATGTTATGGATTAAATGAAACAATGCCTATCGCTGTTAGTGTAAATATAATGCCAATTGGTTTTATGAAACAATGCTCATCGTCACTAGTGTAAACATGATGTCATTTGTTCTATGACACAATGCTCATCGTCAGTAATATAAAATGATGTCATTGGTTCTATGAAACAATGCTCATCGTCAGTAATGTAAACATGATGTTATTTATTCAATGAAACAATGGCCATTGTCAGTATCATATGTAAGTATGACGTAATGTTAACGATGTGACGAAGATCAACTTAGATGTCATCATTACGAGTGTACAGTGGTCGAAACCTCTAGAAAGGTATTTTCAAAAAATATGATAAGTTTTTGAAAACTATTAAATTTAGTCACGTCTACGTCATTGCAATTTTTGCGATGTTTTGATTTTTGTTAATTTTATGTAACAAAATTTATATCTAAAAGTAACTAGAAGACAGGAGCAGTTATTTATTTTAACTACAAATATATGTAATCCACTAACCTAAAGCTCATTGTAAAATATTTAATGCTTAGAAATGCATAAAACAAGGTATAATTTCAACACTTATTTTCCTCGTTTTGTTATCTACAAATGCAATGTGCCAGCACATAAACCATAGAATGAACTAACACTTTATTCCATTTGATTCCAAGTATTTTAAGACATCTTCATAAACCTAGTGGACCTTTTCTAGACTGAAAAAAGGTTTTTGTTTTGTGTTTGAATTTCGCGTAAAGCTACACAAAATTTAGCATTGTAAGATTATAGGGAAGGAAACTAGTCATTACAATCCACCGCCAACTTTTGAGTTACTCTTTTACCAACGAATAGTGAGTGGGATTGACCGTCACGTTATGACAATCCACGGCTAAAAGAGTAAAGCATGTTTATTATGACGGGGATTCGAACCCGCGCCCATTAGATGCGACCAAGCGCTCTAATCATCTGGCGATGCCAGATTTTATTGAAAAGGTAGATAGCATATCATTGGATTAATATTAAAAAAATATTCGTTTGATTTACTGCATAAATGATGGTATTGAAGCACTGACTTAAACGACAGATAAAAACTGTAGTAAATGACTTAAGATGTACAAATTTTGTTTTCTAAGCATAAATATCTTAATCTTTGAAGTAAGGAAACGTTTAAAACTTTTCCTCTCTTTTATGGTTTTGGTTTTTTTAAATGGAATACATTTACGTCATATAATTTAGTTATTTGTCTTTCATTTAATGAATCGAAGAAACTGATATCTGCCCTATACATGAACTGATATACATCTTTAACATTTCTACAGAAAGACGTTTAAAGGTTACCTTATTACACTGATGTTAATCAAGATATACAAAACAAGCTTTTCCAGGAAAGGGTAACCTTTTCCTAAAAACAAAAATAATGATACTTGAACTTTACACATGAGTCTTGATCAAAGAAGGGTTATTGGTTTAGTTAAGCTCAAATATGTAGTCTTTTTTTATGGCGTATATTTTTATTCTTTCATTACTAGGTAGGAATTCTGTTGAACGGTACACTTGATAAGGGGAACAACGACATAAAAGCATTCTTAAATATTCTTTTGTACTTTTTAATGCTAATATAGTCACAGAGAGTGTATTTTTATAGTACAGTTATCTAGATATTTTATATGTTTTAGGCTAAAATATCCTTCTTAGTTGAAGCTGTTGAAATACAATATTTAAAAAAGTGTAAATGTAATTTCAGTTTAATTTATCATAACATTCAAATATGGTAATTTCTGCTAACAGTATTTTAACATAATTACTATTGTACATTTATTTTAGCTCCTACGCTTGTTGCTGTATAGTTTTCGTTTTTATATGTGACGTATATTCTTGATTGTGTATTGCGCAAGTCTCACCTGTTCTCCAAATTTGCAGAGGATTCTAGACTGTGAGGATCAACATATTTGTTTTACGAAAACGCGCTAAATCATTGTTGGAAGTTCTAGAAACTCGCCTGATCCGTACATAAAGACCGACGTACCGAGAGACAAATAGTATTACTATTAATGGACAACTACAATCAGTGTGCTATATGTCTAGAAGGTTATAAGTGTAACTGACGTCTATTTATCGGAAAACTACAAAA
The DNA here is from genome assembly GCF_004210375.1 of Tachypleus tridentatus. Classification (NCBI taxonomy): domain Eukaryota; kingdom Metazoa; phylum Arthropoda; class Merostomata; order Xiphosura; family Limulidae; genus Tachypleus; species Tachypleus tridentatus. The sequence continues at coordinate 3,081,129 of NC_134827.1, read as the reverse complement.
TTTGACAAGGAATGTTTACAAGTTTCGAACATCGCAAATCTGAACTTCAGTGAATTAACTTCGGACGTTAGTATTTCTACGAGGAGATCAGATATTATCGCCAGTGAAACTTATGTGTTCTGCTAGTTTAGCCAGCCGTAAAAAGAAACGTACAGGCGTATCAACAAATAATTAATTTGGTTTCCCTGACCGTTGATAAAAGATGCAGCTCCAGACCAGAACTTATTTGTAAATTTGTAAAACTCTTGTATATAAACCATCATTTCTAATAATTATTAGTGATAATCGTTATTATAAATAGTATATTTGTTTGTTTATATATTAAAAAAGGAAAGTTGTGTGTATGAATCTTGTTGACCAATACCACAGATTTGATACATATAATTGGTTATTTAATTTCTAACTTCAAATTTCCGGTTATTTGAAATAGTAATACGTAACGTACATAACATAATAAATGAGACATTCGTCTGAAATAAATTACAAACAGGGCCCGACATGGCCAGATAGTTAAGGCACTCGACTCCTAATTCATGGATCGCAGGTTCAAATACCCGCCACATGAAACATGTTCGCCCTTTCACGGCGTGCGAACGTTTAAAATTGACGGTCATTCACGTTATTCGTTGGTAAAATAGTAGCCCAAGAGTTGGCAGTGCGTGGTGATGCCTAGCTGCCTTACTTCTAGTCTTACACTGCTACAGTAGAGACGGCTAGCGCAGATAGCCCTTGTTTAGCTTTGCGCGAAATTCAAAATAAACAGGTAATACGCAACAGTATCCAATACAAATTTGTAGAGGTATAGTTTTTCATGTTACAGGGTTTAGAAGCTTTACAGAATATTACAACTTTTCCAAAGCTTTCTCGTTCACATTTTAATTATTTTGAAAGTTGTTCAAAGCAATACGCTTTAGCACGCTTACCACCATCTCATTTACTTCGTATTATTTTAATCTCTTATTAGCTACAGTTAATACTCGCTACATAACACTATTGTATATAGTATGACGTTACATCATTAGTTATATTAGTTTTATTATTTATTTTATTTGTCGTATATATGACTGTTGTAACGTTTCTTTCTTCTTATTATTATTATCGAACTTTCTCAAGGCTTATTGCCTTCGCATTTTACAGATGACGTAAGCCATTTAATTTTATTTATTGTTTCTTGTTATCTGTTTCTTTGTAATTAGGCACAAAGCTTCACGGTGAGCTATCAGGACTACGCCTACCACGGGTATCGAAACCTGGAGTTTAGCGTTATAAGCGATCAGATTTATAGCTGTGGAACAGAGGAACTTCTGTTGACTGGGGTTTGGCCACAGACGTTAAATGAAGATGGAGTAATTGTATTAGACATGTATCATATTATGTTTAGCTCACTGTTTTTGTTCTATTATATTTCACGTCATTATATCAACATTATAAGTCAGCACTTATTGTACGATTCAGGTATTCACTTAATTTCTTATTTATCATTTTGAACTTTCACAAACATTAGTTTCTATTTATTTTGTAACTTGATACCACACCATAATAGTAACATGTCACAGTAATTTATCTCAGGTGTCTTGTTTCTCTAAAGTTACACCACCGAAGCTATTTAATGAGCATCCATTAGTGCACATCATAGGGTATTTTTTAGGAAGAACTGCATAAAACTTTACTTCTGCGTTCGACTCGTAATCTGAGGGTCGCGGGTTCGAATCCCCGTTCCACCAAACATATTCACCTCTTCAGCCGTGGAGGCGTTTAAATGTGACGATCAATTCCACTATTCATTTGTAAAAGAGTAGCCGAAGAGTTGGCAGTGGGTGGTGTTGACTACTTGCCTCCCCTCTAGTCTTACACTGCTAAATCGAGTACCTTTGAGTGAAATTCCAAACAAACAATCCATAATTAAAACATATACTGTATTATTTCTCTCATTAACATTGCTGGTTGTAACCTTTAATGTTTTTTCTTATTTTTGTTTATTATATTTGATTATTCAAAGCTTTACTTTAAGTAATTAAATATATTTCCATCCTCTCCATCCCATTTGACTCTTATTTATTGCAAAACTATTTTTTGTTAACTCTTACCCCGTTATATTACCAAAGGATAGATCTTATCTTTCTAACATAATTCATTAAGATAAGTTCATGTTAAATGTGATGGTGTCATTTCCGGTCTTCAGGGTTACGTGACTTTACAAACCGCAGTCCAAATCTATGGTCTGTCATCGGTAGCACGAGTTCCCCGAAGTCATTATCTGAAAGATTAGTGTCTTAACAGTGACCTAGACATGCCAGACCCTACATACGTATTTAATAGAAATTATATTGGTGAACATGTGTAACGCTGAATTATGTACACACGCAAAATATACTGGACAGGCTGCTTCATTCTATGACGTTGCACATTCAGTGTCTTTGACCGAAAAACTTTTGTACTGTGAATATTTTATATACATTTTAAATACAATTTAGCGAATGTAAAAACTGCATGTGCTCAAAAAAGTTAAATTTGAATTTTGTGAAAATATATTCAAATTACTTCATTTCTGTGATTCTGTCTTGTTGCAAAGAATCAACATAAGTTATTGCAGTACATTATTTTCCTGAACTACATTACATGTTTTTTTATATTTGTTTAATGAAATACACAAAGAAAGGCCTGTTATGATAAGATGGTGGTACAAGTAATACAACTGATTTCACTTCGTGAGTATACGACTGTAACTTCAATTAATGCATATACATATATATATATACACATATATACAACTGTAACAGTAATTGATGCATATGTATAGAGGCAAAACATACGTTTGTTATTTACTTAATATTATTTCGGAGACAAATTATAGCAAACCTGAATAAATTCGTCATCAAGAGTCAGCGGTTGACAAAGCGAATAATTCGCTCGAGAGGCCCACGTGCTGTTTTCTCGGCAGAATCGAGTAGCGTTCTCTGGAATGAAAAAAACAAACAAAAAAACTTTACTTATAAAGTTAAAACCAAATATTAATGACATCATGGTTGAAAATATTCTCCTTTTTATACATGCCCCCCAAGACTTTGGATGTTTGATAATTCCTGTTTTTGTGAAACTAATGAATGAAAATCGTTTCTAAAACCATTCCAGTATTTTCTGTGTCATTTATGTTTTAAGACCTTGTAAAATGACTGCTGTCCAATATTTCGAAGAAGAATCCAAATCCATTTTTAAGCATTGTTTGAAATGTATTGGTAAGTTTGGTTTATTTTGAATTTCGCGCAAAGCTACACGAAGGTAATCTGCGCTAGCCTTTCCTAATTTAGTAATGAAAGACTAGAAGGAAAGCAGCTATTCATCACCACCCACCGTCAACTCTTGGGCTACTCCTTTACCAACGAATAGTGGGATTGACCGTAACATTATAACGCCCCCGCGGCTAAAAGGACGAGCATGTATAGGTAAGGAAAAGTAGAGAAGACAGCCAATGCGTGTTTCACTAATTAAGATTGATGTTATGAAAAACCAAACGATTTTAAAATCAGCTCTGTTTATTATTTTTAAAATGCTACTTTGTTTTAGAGCAAAGCCACATTGGGCTATCTGCTGTGTCCACAATGGGATTTTAGCGTCGCAAGCCCGTAGAGTTACTGTTGTCCTCCCAGGGTCCTATTTCTAATTAAGACAAAAATTAGACGTTGATATTTTTTACGTACAGAAACAAGAGCATTTCTGTAAGGTTGGATGAAATCTATTAATCTATAACAAATGTGACTTGAAATGAAAGATGCATTTAGAAATTACATTTCGATCAGTTAAATCATCATTTAAATGCTCTCGGCAAAGACCAGAAAACCCATATGTTATATGCAAGTTGCGTATTATCTAGAATAATTGCACGAAAGAGCATGCGTACCAGTGTTGGGAACAGCGGTATATCTGCGAATTTAGAACACTAAAAACTGGGTTTGGATACTCGTGGTGGGCAGAGAACAGATAACCAATTGTGTAGCCTCGTGCTTAATTACAAACAATAAACTGTTTTGTAACTACAAAAATTCAAAGTATCAACATTAGAACAAACCTGTTAAAAAGTGCCCTTTGATCTTACATCTTCGCGCCCGTCTGTCGCGGCGTTTCTATTTACTCTGAAGAAGGCTGAAAATTATTTTGGAGTTTCTTGTTAGTTTTTACATAACTCGAAGGTACTGATTATGAATCCTGAGGATATCATTTCAGCAATCTTGAGGTCTTTTAAATTCAAGGTGACCCCTATAATGGCTGACAAGACTGCCAAACGGCAACTTTTCACCTTCTAAAAGTTATAGAGTGGACATTTTGACCTCTAGACCTAGGTTTAGGGTGCCTAAAAACTCAAATTTGAAATTGAAATTACATCATTAGTGATAATGTAATTAAAATGATATATTAACAACTGAAATTACTATCAAGAAAAACTTGAACCTATATATCCTATATAATCTACAGGATGGAGTACTTTATGTACGTCTTTGTCTGAATCAGAGTAAGTCACAGAAGACAGACATATACGATCATTCAAAATTATATAATATGCATAACACATCAACACTGGCACCCATATATGTGTTATAAAAATTACATTTTCATGTATTTTGTTACTCTGGACAAAATAAGTTAACATTCGTAGCAGCACTTTTCCATATGATACTGTAGATCAATAAATACCTTGATGGTATAGTACAATTCAGGGAAGCTATCAATGGAACAAATATTCTATGTCATAAGAAACATTATATCACTCTGGTACACCATTAAAACATTTTAAAACAACAGATTCATTACTGTAATGTTAGTCAATGACAGTTGTACATGAGATAAATGTTATCAGCATTGGTACATACTAGCATATTAAATGCTTAAAGTTCAATTTCGCCAAGTACCGGCGTTAAACTTGTCAAAACCAATAACACGATTTATTCATAAAGACATTAAAATTGTAACATTTACAGCATTCACAATACGCTGTTACACATATTTATCAACACCTTCATGTGACATTCGACCAGCTTCGTCCATTCGTTGTTGCAACGGTTGGAGCTGTTGCATTTGTAAAATATCCAACAAGGCATCTGGCGGTTGATTAAGGTTGCTCTCTTTACCACATCCGTAGCAAATTATCCAAAGGATCTTTTCTGGACTGCTGACTATTTTGTGACATTGTCACAAGTACAACTACTTTGAATTGAGCAGTAAAATGACGATTGTTGGCCTTGCAACCATAACACAAAGTCACAAAAGTATCTGTCTCTTTTAAAATGACTTTCATGTTGCCATCCAGGTTATCTAGATGTGATAAAAGCATTTCCCTTCAGATGTCCCATGACTACTGTAGCTTTTCCGTTAACCCATATGTAAGCAATTGTGCCATATCTGGCTGTAAAAAATGGTTAAATGATAAAGGAATGCTTATCTGTAGTCACTCAAATGTTAACATTCGTATGCTGTGTATTCGTTTCGTTCATCACTGGAGAAATAGCTCTAATACAATCAGACTCTTCACTGGTAACACTTACCATTTATTGCACCATAACAGCATCACTTTCCACGTGACTTGTTCTCATGTCTTTCCTCAGTACCAAACATCTTTTAATAATTTTCCTTTAAAATGTGTACTAGAGATTCGAACTCGCGATCTTCAGATTATGAGTCAAGTGCCCTACCCACCTGATCATGCCGGACCGCTTATTCGCATGTAAGTAGTAAAGTTCAGAATGTTTGCAAGCATCTGTAGCCGGTGAGAAACAAGAGGTTGAAAATGTATATCTTTATTGAGGAAATAGAGCAGAAACGTATCGCAGTCAATAGAAATGTACCACAGGTTAAACAGGAAAAAACACTAAGTTTACTCACGACCTTTGTCATAAGCCACACCGTTCAATTCTGCAAAACACGGTATTTCAACAAAGTGGGCAGCTGGTGTTGGTGGCCAACAAGAGATTCCGTCCCACACTGCACTGCAGAAATACGTCAGGTTATCTGTCAAGATAGTAGAGAATCAACTATTTAAAGAAACCGTGACAGAAGTAATACATGCGCTTCTATAATGTAAAGTGTGCGATCAGAAGCTTCTACGTGTTGTGAAAAATGGTATTCAACAGACTTTAATATAAACGATAAACATTCAAGGTTTGTCTGACGAATAACGTATTACTAACAATATGAATAAAATTATGCATAACATGAACATTAAAAACAAGTATATAATCAGTAATATAAAAATGCAATAATGTAAAGCTTGAAGTTCATAATTAGCAACATAGATTTATGTCTTTTTTATTTCTCCTAGTATTTCAAATATTACTGACAACAACAACAACAACAAAACATTTTAAGAGCATACATGGTATCTCAGCGCTGTTACACCAATACAGAGCTAGGAAAATAAACATGAACAAACTTTCTTACATTATCTCATCTATTTTATCTAATATTATTAGTTCCAGATTCAGTTTTAATAATAGGTTTCTTTTAAAACCTAATGGGGCTCGAGATGAGTAAGATGCTATCGATTCTATTTATTTATTTATTCTTTTTTTTCTGTTTCACCAAAGATCTTTGTGAAGTGATCCATCAGATCAATGCCAATGTTAACGGACTATACATGTTCTCTAGGAAGCTGCAGAATGAAAAGTCAGATGGTTCTGACAATAAGTGTTTTAAACCGGTCAGTTTATTTCTATCCGTATAGGCTTGATGTGCGTATTAAAGAGTGACTTAATTTTCATACAACTGAATTTGTTGGGTGTCTTTATCGAAAACAGAAATATTTTCCAGAAAAAAAAGTTTCATTATTCTACCCTGGAATCACTCTGTATTTCTTATTTCCAAACTGAATACTTTTGAAATCTGTAATTGTATTAGGAGAAGAGCTTTCAGATGTTTATGGTTATTTACACCAACGTTACTTCAATAAAATCATGTTTCTTACCTTTAACAGCAGTTGCTGATGCAAATTTGTTTGTTTGTTTGTTTTAATTTTCGCGTAAAGCTACACGAGGGGTATCTGCGCTAGCCGTCGCTAATTGAGCAGTGTAAGACTAGAGGAAAGGCAGCTAGTCATCACCCCTCACCGCCAACTCTTAGGCTACTCTTTTACCAACAACTAGTAAGATTATATTACCGTCACATTATAACGCCCCCACGGCTGAAAGGGCGAGCATGTTTGGTGTGACGAGGAATCGAACCTGCGAGTTCGATTATGAGTCAAGTGCCTTAGCCACCTGGCCATGTCGGGCCTTGCAAATTTGTATAATTGTATATGTTTCCTTAAGATGATTTTGTTCTGAACAATTAATGATACCAAATAATATTCATTTACAAGATCTTTTAGCGTTTGGGAAATATATTTTTGAATAAATTAAATCACATTTGTTACATCTAGTTATAAGTGATGATTTCTCGTCTATTCGGACATATCTGTTTTCTTATAATACTTGTAAGGATTCTAAAAAATCTCTTTTGGATTCTAATTTCACATTTGTTTCTCTTTTTAATAAAAAAGTGTAAAATATTTTCTCAAAAATAATAATATCATTTAAATAAATATTTAATATTTTATTCAATATCAATGCAGGTCTAAAGTACAGTATGGAAAGAAGTGTTTCATCTTGATAGCTATTTGAAGTTGACAAGTACAATTTTACCAAAATTCGTTTACACACACTGCGAATACTTATCTTAGCTGCAAATGATTGTTTTTCTACTTCCAAAATTAACTAATAAATTCACGTTTTTTATAACTTTTGATTCAGCGTTTTTACCGAAATATTTGTTACGAAATAATCATGTTAAAAATCGATTGACGATGTATTGAGCTGTCATCAAAATCAAAACTTGTCTATTTTTTCTAATATAGAATCCTCAACAGGTTATAGGTTTATATATGAAGAAAGAAAACATGTGTAGGAGAAGTTGATACACTTTTGGTAAATTTTGTTTACTAGCAGGGTAGAACGTGATATAGAAAGTGATTGCTCAACACACAGCAATACCAGAGTTCCAGATGTGAACACGTCAAGTGAATTTATTTGTACAGAAATATTAAAGGTAAAACGATCTTGAATAAATACTGATTGAAATGCGTGGTCAACAAACCTTATGTTTTCCTTTGAAGAACAACCAGCAAATTGAAAATATTTTACTAGTTTTCATAACTGCTTTAGCAATTAGGGCTGAGTTGAATTACCCGATATTCTAAGAGAAACATATTTTAGAACAGCTGGAAGAGACTAGCTAAAAGCTTCTAATGGAACCTGGTGGGCATTTGATAAATTGTCGAACTTTTATTAATAAAAACAATTAACGAATCGATGCAGTTGCTTATTTAAACTGGTTCTTAGTTCATTAGTGAAGCGGAAAAAACAAACCCTGCATTAAGTGATTTGACAATTGGATTATTGTGTATTTTTTAAAAAAAATTGTACCATTTAAATAAAATGTTTTTAGTTTTATATGGAAAAACAAAAATTAATAAACTCGAATATGGTTATAGTTTCTTAGTAATTTTTATTTATTAATTAATTATTGATTTATTTTTTGCCTACCGTTTTGTTAAGTCTCTAAACATTTGAAATTTACTCTCAAATTAAGTGAAATGTTCTGTTTCACAACATTTTATTAGTAACATATTTCTGCAGATATGCCCAGTCTCTCTTTTATCCCTTTCCAAACAGACGAGAGCGAAAGCCGCTTTTGTATGTGTTAAGAGCATCAAGTGAATTAAATATGCAGAACTTCAGTATATTATGCTCACTTATTTGTAGATGTTACGTTAAGGGGCCAACTATATTATAAATTGTTTATAAGAGCCATTCTGAACACAAACCTTAAACTGCTTATAGAATCACAAAAAATCCCACATTCGAATATTTTTAACATATTGATCAATACCTGACCAGTTTTGTATCTTGTAGACACTGATAGTACTGTCACTACGACGCCTGAAGGCATACTATAATCGTACAATATATACAAACTTTGAAAACAATTACATAAGAATACATATACCTAACCATATTTTCTCATTGTATCTTGTTGATTCACATTAATTAAGAAACGTTTATAGAAAAAAAACTTTGTCAACTAAGAAAACAGAAAAAAGGAAAGAATAATAGTTATAAGTATTTTACTTGAGAATAATCCTTCAATTTCGAAAGTAAAAAATTCTTTTCCTCGATTATCCGCCATTTTGAGCTCTTCAGGTACTGCGCAACGAATACATTTGAGCTGCTCCCGAATAAGCCGAAATGGCAAAGTATTGAACAAACACAAAATTCACATTTACGGATACTTTCGATTGTTTATTTTATTAAATGGCTACTAACATACTGCGACATAGAAAGAACACAGAATATTTCTAACCTGATTTTTTACCACTGATGTCGCTTAAATAGCATTCTAGCTCCGGAATGGAATTGTAAATATTCCCGAATGAATCATGGAACGTTTCGTTAGATGTTCTGTTTATTTTGAGTACCATCTCTGGGATGTGCAAAGAAACATCTAATCTGTGTGGAAAATCTAAATGGCTTATTATTGAACTATATATAAATATATCTATCATTAAATGTCTGGTACTTCTAACCATGTAATAGATTGATATATATTGAGAACAAAACCAGAAAAATATAAACACAAATATTACTTTAATATATATAACAATGAACAAAATGCCTTGAAAACCCTCATTTAGGCCATCAAACAAAGGACCAGAAACATCTTTCTTAAAAAGCGAAAATAATCTCCATGACAATCTTGATCTGTTTATTTTCTATGGAAAAAAATTACCTGTTTGTCCACAACAAGGACCCATAATCAAAAGTTAATATCTCATGAAAAAGTTTCGATCAAGAAGAAAACTGACTGACGTACAGGAATACAATCAAAATCACTTGTTAACAATGTACATATATGCATCACATGAAAACAATATACATATAACAGAATAGCTAAAAGTAGAAACTGAAGGCTTCAAATAAGTATAAATATTGTGGAAAACTAAATTTTGAAAATTAGGAGTTTCACACTCAGTGAGATCTGTTCAAATATAATTTTATCACTGACTTTCGTAAATACCTGAACTTTAAATTATTTTAGTTATATAATCTCACAGAAAGTGTTATGCACCTTCGTCCTAAAAAATACAGTTTTACATATTTTTCTGTTATCTAATAAATATATAACCCATTAACAACATTTTCAAGGGAGATACTTTTTGTCCACCCCATATATATTTATTTTAATATATATATATTTTCAAATCTACGTAAATATTCCTAAATCATTGATCTAAATTTTTGTATATTATTAACATCTGAACATTTTGACATTTTTCTCACATGAATTTTTTTTTAATGTCTTGTTTCATGCCATTAATCTATGTTTTAATATTTCCCTCACATATTAATGAATTTTAAATAATTTTTATATAAACATAGCATTTAACATATTGCTCATATCTTGATTTTTAACACAAGCTCGCATTTGTGTTCATGTTTAATTTGTTTTCATATATTTTTGTACGTCTGGATTAACTTTCAACATCTTATTCCTATCATTGATCATGCTTGAACGTTTTGCTTTTGATTCAGTAGATATTTATGTTATTTTATACTTGGACTATTTTTCACATACATTCCTCATATTTACATGTATCTTCTAATATATCATATTATTGCTGTGTTCATACACTTACAACGAATTAACTTAGATCGCCAATAACGTTCGTTATAAAGAATGTTTACGTGTAGATCTACCTTCACTAACAACGTTTCAATAGAAATTTCTGAACGAATATACGCCTATCTCACAAATAAACTTATTCGTAGAATTTCCTCGTTAATCCAACGATTACAAGCACTCTAGCTAAATTATTGTTTAGCTTATTAACTGAATATAAAACAAACCAAGTGACAAAGCGATGATGCACTCGTTGAGTACTCATTCATACAGTGAATACTCCAGATTCTCTCACTCTTATTCTGTACTTAATACACAATATTTTTGGACCATTACACATTGTCATCATAATTAGCTCTCGTGTAGCAAACAAACATCTAAATCAATATATTAAACTTATAAATACAACAATATTTATAATTCCTGGATTCATTTTTTTTAAACATTATCAATACCTGGTTCTATGTTTCAACACCTCTAACACACCCGGATCCATTTATAAAAATCTTTCACACACATGAACTCATATTTTCTCTATTTTTATTAAATTGATCAATATTTTAAAACAGTTTTTGTACTCGTATTTATTTCGAATCACCTTTATAATAATGAGGTCAGGTTGCCAACATCTTAATAATGCTTTGATCAATCTTTCATCATATTGTTCGTGATCGAATCGATATTTAAATATTCTAATGTGTATTTTAAGGAATTAATCTTTTAACACTGTACTGAAATCTGTCTCTAACATTTTGCTTACAATTGGTTCAGCATTTTTTCCAACTCTGACCTATGTTTGACCTTGTTATCAAAATCACGGTTGATGCATCATTTATACATCATAAATAAATTCAGTTGTTTTGGACGCATTTCATTTATAGAAATACTGTAAACATTGAAAATATGATTTTACTTGCACATGCAAGAGTTTTGTAAAATGTAACTGTAATATCTTTCAAATATTTATTGATTAAGCACATTTTTGCTCGTCATCAGCTGATATTCACTTTAAAAGTTTAAAAGACTGTAATTACTCAGATAAAATGATCATCACAAAATTAAAAATAATTCCAAGAAACTTTAAAAATACTTCTTTTTTCAAAAAATTATTACATATAGGGAAATGCTGCGATAATAAAACCTTCTGATGGATAGTAAATGAAATGGACAACATATCCTTTGTAATGTAATTTTGCTATTGCTAGCAAAATGAAAAGATAAGATAAATCACTATAAAATAAAATGTATTATACCTCGGACTTAATAGAATATAATAACAAGGCAGTGATACAAACTTAAGAATAAAATTGTAATAATTATTCAACATTGCTATATTTAGAAGCATAGATAGTTAGAAGATGTTTAAACATGGTTACTTTTTTTGGCTAACTGATCTCACACAGAAGCCCAGTATGACCAGTCTTGGAATTACGTTTGGTATAAAAGAAATTAAAACAACGATGTTTTATGCTATATATATGTAAAAACGGCTCGTTTGGGTTGAGAATAATTTTACGTAGAGGAGTGAACAACGTTTAGACCTTCTTCGGTCATCGTCAGGTTCACAAAGAAAGAAAGAGGTAACTGACCAGAAGCTGACCACATGTTTGAAAGAGGTTGTGTAACTGAGTGTCGGAATATAGAGGCCGGGCTTAGATGTTTGAATATATAATTTTATATTATTTATTTTATTATTATTATTTATATTATTTTTTAATATAGCTATAAAGGTGTTCTTTCGTATTGGTTTATTTTGGGCTTAAGTTGTTGTATAAGTATGCGGTCAGCTTCCGGTCAGTTACCTCTTTCTTTCTTTGTGAACCTGACGATAGCTGAAGGTAGAAACGTTGTTCACTCTCCTACGTAAAAAAATTTCTCAACCCAAACGAGCCGTTTTTACATATATATTTCTCTACAAGTGGGTTTACTCGACATCACGGATGTTCTATGCTCTGACACAAGTATCAAAACTCAGTTTTTAGCGTTGTAACCCCTCAGACTTACAGCTGAGGGAAGGGGGCTCTATCTGGGTGAGAGATATTCCACATATTAAGATGAAAATAACTTTCTCTGTAAACAGCCTGTCAGGTTTGTTATTTCATCAGCTCTGATTCAGAGATCAGAACTAAAGAAAGACTTTTTTGTTTTAAACGACATCCCCATAAGCATATGTTAGTATAACCATAAATTTTAAGCCATGAACAAAACTCATTGACATGAAACATTATTTTCATTTTTCATTTATTTGATTTTATTTTTTATTTTTCATCTTTTTATGTTTCACTTTTTCTTATTTTATACTGGGAGAGCAGTCACCTTCCCACCACTATTTGCAGGCAGTGAAGAGTGATATAGACGTTGTGGACTTGAGCACCCACATCTTGCTCTCCCAATTTCTAATCATCTTATCTGGGATTAGCGAATTAGAGGTTAAGACTGATAGACTGAATGTTGGTCCTACATTATCAGTCACCTCCAAAACCTAGGAAACACTTTATAATCCCACGTTACAGCTTGTACCATAGGATCCTTTTTAAAAATATGCAGCTTATTTTGTTTCATGTTAATGTGGTTTGTTTATGGCTTAAACATTTATTGTTATAATATAATTAATCAGTGGTTGGGATTTGCTGTTTCAAACGCAGTCCTTCCTCATGATTTTGTTCATTCATTTGATTTCATTTGGATGTAATTATTTAATTTTACTAACACACACACACACACACACACACACACACACACATATATATATATACATTAACGATCATCTCCATGAAGAAACTACATTTGGTTCCCAGTATACATACACTGCTGGTCAGAATCTTAAGGCTAATGAATATAAAGAAAACAAAATATGAATTTGAGTTGTTAGACTCAACCGCTTATTTGAGTAGAGCTTCGAAAAATGAAAATAAGAAAAGGGAAAATAAAAAAAATAGCATTTAATAGGGAAGATGTGAACGCTATGAAATTAGCCTAAATAGTATGGTCAAAAGTTTAAGACCATACTGAAACGAAGCGTTAATCGGTAAACACGTAACAAAATTTAGTCATTTGTGTTCAAGTATTAGCGTTGTCAACATCTCCCACTGACATCTCCTGTGTTGCATTGGGTAAAAACATGGCAAAGGCTAAAAAGTTGACAGATCTTGAACGTGGCAAAATTGTCGAGCTGCAGAAGTAAGGTCTCTCTCAACGTGCCATCGCTGGTGAGATTTGGCGTAGTAAAACTGGCGTTGCAAATTTCTTAAAAGACTAGAAGGATACGAAACGAGAATTTCAAGTGGTCGGGCCATGAAAATCTCGTCGGCGTTGAGCAGAAGGATTCGACGGTTTGTTCGGCAAAACACCAACCGATCGTCGAATCAGATTAAGGCCCTTACGGACTCAGAATGCAGCTCAAGAACAATAAGACGGCAACTACGAGAGAAAGGGTTTAAGAACCGTAAACGTCTTCAAAGGCCACGCCTCCTTTCACACCACGAAACAGCTCGGTTAAACTTTGCTGAGAAGCACCAAACATGGGACGCAGAAAAGTGGAAGAAGATTTTGTTCTTTGATGAGAAAAAATTTAACCTGGATGGTCCAGATAGCTTTCAACGTTACTGGCACGACAAGGATATCCAACCGGAGACATTTTCTGCACGACACAGTGGAGAAGGTTCCATCATGATCTGGGGTGCTTTCTCCTTCCATGGAACAATTGAGCTTCAGGTTATACAGGGGCGTCAAACAGCAGTTGGCTACACTGGCATGTTGGAGAGTGCATCCTTATTGACTGAAGGCCCTCGCTTGTGTGGAAATGACTGGATCGTTCAGCAGGACAACGTTGCAACCCATAATGCCCCAAAGGACAAAGGACTTTTTCATGGTGAATAACGTGAATATTTTGGACCATCCAGCGTGTTCGCCCGAACTGAATCCCATTGAAAATGTTTGGGGGTGGATGGCAAGGGAAGTCTATTGAAATGGACGTCAATTCCAAACAGTGCATGAAGCCGTCTTCACCACTTGGAAAAACATTCCAACCAGCCTTCTGCAAACGCTTATATCGACCATGCCAAAGCGAATGTTTGCAGTTATTTCCAATGACGGCCATGCAACTCACTATTGAGATCTCTTGTTGGGCATTTCCTACCTTGTTTAGAACTTCTTTTTGGTATGGTCTTTAACTTTTGACCAGCTAGTATTTAGGCTAATTTCATAGTATTCACATTTTCTCTATTAAATGCGAAAAACGTTTTTTTATTTTTATTTTCTCTTTTCTTATTTTCATCTTTCGAAGCTCTACTCAAATAAGTGGTTGAGTCTATCAGCGCCAAATGCATATTTTTTCTTTATGTTCATTGACCTTAAGATTTTGGCCAGCAGTGTATATATATATATATATTTAAAAAGTTAGTGTTAAATCCTTGCTGTGCCTTTGCAAAGCACATACGGGACCGGTACCTTCAAACTCCAATTACAAGTTTACAAGTAGCAGAAACAAATAAGGATGGTGACCCATCTCTCTTAGACAGTATGGTAGTCCATCATTAGCCCCTGCTAATATCTGGTACTCGTTATACAGCTGAGAAGACTGGAACAAATGTCTTTCTCAATAACAAAATGTCACGCTGTAGGCTAGTCTCGAACTCATAATTATAAGTCCAAAGGGGGGGGGGAGGAACTGAACTACGATAACCTAATTCGATGTACACATATTAATGCTTAAATCAGTGTATGTGTGTGTATATATATATATACATATACAACATACAATATAATTTTCAAATCAAAGATGTATATGCCAACGTATGTGTAAAATGAAGTAATACACACTGGTTGTTGTTTGTTTGAGCGCAGAATCCCACAATGGATTATTTGAATTATGTACGTTCTCCCCCCCCCGCAAATCAGACCGTGAATTTTAGCATCATATGCTTGACAGCTTAACGATGATCCACCGTGAGACATAGGAACTATATTCATAGCTTCAGACTTAAGTACGATAAGAAAAGCTAGCTATGTTCATGACCGAAGAAGGTAGAAACGTTGCTTGCTCCTCTACATAAAAATTTTCTCAACCCAAACCAGCCGTTTTTACATATATATTTCTCTACAAGTGGGTTTCCTCGTCATCACTAACTATGTTTGCAAACACAATTTAAGTTTTCCAGGTATTATCACTTGACTTTCTTTTTCGAAACTTAAACTGAATCACCTGTTGAGCTCCATAATTACGTTCGTTATTATCAAATGCGTTTATTTTATTTCGTAGTAAAATGAGTTTAAGACTGAATTATAATATTTCTTTTTATTTAAAAAAACTTATGATCGAGTAGAATTAGAACCCGAAAATCTACTTCCCGGGCAAAATGGTGTTAAAATCATTCAACTTTTATTAGGAACAAAGAATTACTGCGTAATTTATAATGCATGATTTTTCACAACCTGATAATTATGGTTCTGACTTGGAATACTTTTCAAACGGTAATTATTTAAATCTTTATCGACCAACCTTTTTTTTCTTGCTAAACTTAAAGTTTCAGTAAATATTTAGTTATAAAAACTACGAAATACAAGTTAGCCGACAAAAGAATGACTCTCAGTAGAAAAAAAACACGTTTTTTAATGTTACAATTTTCAATAGATTTGACTAAGTTTTTGTTGTTTTTTAGCACAATGATACACAATTTGCGCTCTTTACAAACTAAAGTCAATTATTGTTTTCTTATTTTTAGCACTTAATAAAAAGTGGTATATGTCAATCATTCTTCATGATAAGTAACTTACGCTAAAACATAATACATTGTTTTATGAAAATATCTTTGATCGTTTTGTCTATCTTTACAACTATAAAATAATAGTTACAGCATGAGCATGTTATGCACAAAAAGACCTTTCTGCTTGACAAGAATTTTCTAGTGGGGCAAAAAAAAAACGCGAATAATACTCTCAGATACGTCTATATTCTTCTGTTGATTTGGTTTGATTCGTTTTGGATTTCACGCAAAGTTACATGAGGGCTATCTGCGCTATCCCTCCCTGATTTAGCAGTGTAAGACTACAGGGAAGGCAGCTAGTCATCACTACTCACCGCCAACTCTTGAACTACTCTTTTACCAACAAGTAGTGCGGTTGACCGTAACATAATAACGCCCCCACAGCTGTTAAGGCAACCATGTTTGGTGTGAAGAGGATTCGAACGAGTATATTGCCTTAACCGCTTGGCCATGTCTGGCCTTACCAAGTGAGAACGTATATTTCGATTTGTAAGAATCACATTTGATTTTATACTAGATGGCATATGTGTCAGTCTAACATAAAAAGAAAAGATTCTCTTTGCATAATTGCAATTGCATAAAGTAACAGCTGAGTAGCTGGCTGACCTGAGTCATGAGGTATAATATTTACGGTGACAATTAAGTAGAAATGATACATTATTGTGTGACGAACGGACGAAATTCAGGTTTTCCTACGAACTTTATTATTAAGTAATACATAAAGTTAAAATTTACCTCACCTTCAATATTTGTTTCCCTCCATTCATCTCCGGAAAAGTTTGGCAAGAACTGACAAATCGGTATTTAGTGGCTATGTGTTTTTTACCAAAAATATTTGAAAATAATCCAAACTCATCAACAATACCTTTGCTTTTATCTGGTGAAACTAAATACATAAAATGGAAAAAAATGTATACTTTGCATTTGAATCATGTGTACATATTTTTTAGAAAGTAATATATATTTTTATGTAAATGAACATGTTCTAAAAAATAATTATCACTGTGCAAATCTTATGCTTTGCGATCAAAACTCTGTTCTTACGACCTCGCAATAGATGTATGGTAGATTTGATATTTTACCCCAGGTATGGTCTTGTACGAGTTAAGTGCATTTTATAAAGTTAAAAGGTGAATACGCCTGTGAAAGAAATACGAAATTGTAACACAAAGAAGAAAAAGAAAAAAAAACAAAACAGTAGCAATGGTGCTTATTGTAAAAACTCGGTAACTTTTGAGATTATTCTAAAGCACGTAAAAAAACGCAGTACAATTGAACTATAAAACATGCAGCAACGAGCTAAGTCCATTACAGAACTATTAGAAGACAGTACATTGTAGAAAAACCGCAGTATCTCAGTGGAAGTCGGAATGAAAACTGTAATCATAGGTGTTAAAGTTCGCATAAAATTCATTCATTCACTACATTTTTATACCAGCACATATATTAAACATTACATCAAACTTAGTATGATTGAACTGATATGCCATTTGTACATTGTGTTAGACCTCAAGTTGACGTAACATTTAAAACGAACCTCAGACTTCCTACAATAGTATAATGCTCAAATTAGAGTTCAAAGTTTCTATACATGAATTGTTATTATAACATTTAAATCGGAGCTCAAAGTTTTCTGTAGGTGAACTGATATATAGTATTTAAACCAGAGTTCAGGTACTATGTAGTACGCAACAAGATAGCATGAAAGGTATACCTCATGTGAACTGTCACTTGAACTGGTAGTTTAACCTTTAAGACACACTTCATGTTTATTGAATTAAACTGACAGTATAACATCTGTAACGGATTTACCGTTATACGTTTATTTTAATACTTACGCTTGTTTCAGTATAGTTTTCTTTTTTTGTGACGTCTGTTGTTGGATGTAAACAGTGAAAGATTCTTGAGAGTAAGAATCAACAATATTTGGTTTACGAAAACGCTAGCGTGTTTGAACTTTGCTGAACGTTTTAGGGTTTCGCGTGATTCGTATAAAACCAGATAAGCGAAAGACAGCAGAAAAACATTATTGGTCAGTTATATAGTCAGTGTGCTATAAGCCTCGAAATTAACGCCTATTAATCGGAAAACTATAGAACGTAACCATTAACGTTTATGGATTTAGAACATTACAAACCGTTCAACTTCAGTGCAGTAAATTCGGACGTTAGTATTTCTACAAATATGTTAAATGTCTTCATTGGTAAAAATCAGTTTATAAGCGGCATTAGGCCAACCGAACTAACTAGCTTAAGCGAGTTGTCACAGTATCAACTCAGAATTAATTTACTCGTCGTGGAGCTCGATTGTCGATAAAATATTTAGTTCTAGACCAGATATAAGACTCAGTATTGTTTGTAAGCTAGTAAAACTCTTGTATATGAACCATAATTTGTAGCCCCGCATGACCAGTTGGTTAAAGCATTCGACTCGTAATCTGAGGGTCGCGGGTTCGAATCACCGTTGCAGCAAACATGCTCGCCCTTTCAACCGTGGGGCGTTATAATGGTAAGGTTAATGCCACTATTCGCTGGTAAAAGAGTAGCCCAAGAGTTGGCGGTAGGTGGTAATGACTAGTTGCCTTCCCTCTAGTCTTGCACTGCAAAATTAGGGCGGCTAGCGCAGATAGCACTCGTGTAGCTTTGCGCGAAATTCAAACCATCATTTGTAATAACTATTAATAATAACCTTTATTATAAATTACATTGTTTTTTGTATATTAAAATGTATTTGTGTTAAAAAAAGAAAATTGTGTGTATCAGTTCTGTCGGTAAATATTATATATGTAATACGTATTAATATTTACTTAACTTTAAGTTCAAATTTCCGGTTATTTGAAATTGTAATATATTTAATACACACTTAGAGTTTACTAAAGTTTAACTGATAGAATAACATTCAAGATACACTTAGGTTTACTAGAGCTAAACTGATAGTATCACATTTAATACACACTTCGAGTCCACTAACTGGATTACATAACATTCAAGATACATTTTAGGCTTACTAAAGTTTAATTGATAGTATGATATTTAAGACACAGTTCAGGTTTAGTAAAGTTTAACTGACAGCAAAAACATTTAAGACACACTTCAGGTTTACTAAAGTTGAATTGATAATGCAACATTTAAGACATAGCTTAGACTTAAATTTGGACTGATTTGATAATATTTAAGACACAATTCAGGCTTATCACATTAACATTAATGTTATCACACATAACTATGAGTGCACATGTGTGAAGTGATAAAACATACATATTAAACTTGTACTGATACGATAACGCTTGAGACATAGTTCAGTCTTGTTATATTTAGATTAATATTATAACATTTAAATCACGCTACTTTGATTCTGGGTGTCCAAAAACTGAATAAATGTTAAATGCTCAGCGTTACATTTATGTCCATTTAACTACGTGCAGTTTTGGTAACTTTGGTCAAGAGATAAATTTAGAGCAACGAATAGTATTTTATGTACCTCATGATGAAATAGAAATAAAACAAATCCTATCGTTGTTGCAGATTCTCAAGTTTTTAGTTTCCTTCAATTCAGTGTATTTTGGATTTAGCGACTCCTTTTGTAATTGCAACTTCCAGGTAGGAATTTTGATTTCATCTTTGTTAACCTCTAAGAAGATTATCTTAACCTTAACTGTTAACAATAATAAAATCTTAATTTTCACCTCTGCTGTTATTTATCTCTACTTAAGAAAGCGTAACTTTCTACCTTACTTAACTGTAACCTGCCAGAAAGAAGATCATAGCTTTCACCTCATCTAAATGTTAATTCCCAAAGAATGAAATATTAACTCCCAGTTCAGATAATATTATCGTCTAAGAAGATATTTTATTTCAACTGACTTTATCTTCAAAGAAGTGACCTTAAGCATCACTTAACTGCCTTATTTTAATATGTTGATCTTAGGGTCCAATAAAGTGATACTTTTATTGTAGCAAATATTCGTAAACTCTTAATTTTCGGGATCTGTTCCACTCAGATCAGATACACTTTGCCGTTCAAACAGTTAGTCTTGGTTCAATTATATACAGATTTATTCGTCTTGAGCCTCACTTCAACAGACTGTTACCTTCTTAGCAGATAATCGTACCCTTCTACCCATCTATTATCGTAAAAAGCAATGATTTTAGCTTTCTTCTAAAGTTCATATATTAGGATAGAACAGAAAATTTTAATCGCTGGCTTAACTTCCGTTTTTTACTAAACATTTAATCAATATTGGCCTCTTCTCCAATTATCATAGACTTCCCGTTATCTGTTACTTCCAGATAACTAATACGTGATCGTAAGCTCCACCTGATACAACAGTTACTAGACGAGACCAAATATTGTGAAATGTATCAAATATATAGATATTAATATTCAGCAAGAATTGTGAAATACATACTGGGCAATTTTTGACGTTATATACCATTAGTTAATTGATATGTGCAAGCAGTCTCTTGGCGTAAAAAGGTTTATAAACCATAATGTATTCTTTTACTAATAAATAAATATGTGTATATAACGATAATTAACATATTATCAGTTGTCAGATATAGGGAATATATTTGGACTGCTACTAACTCTATTATTACAAATACCAAACTTAATTTCGGATGTTTGTTAGTGATAAATCTTAGTTTACTTTGTAAAATGTGATAATCACCTTGGTTTTAACTTTGCTGGAGTTTGTTTCTGAAAGACATGAGAACTGTACTATCGAAAATAAATAAACAGTTATGTATTAATTAACCACAGTGTCTAGCAGTAATAAATCCTTCACTTCTTTAGATTTTTCCATATAATTTTACTTCTTTGATTGTTTCAGAACTAAGCTCAAAACTACACGAGGGCTAGCTGCGCATAGCAGTCCATTATTTTAACTGGTAGACAAGAAGAAAGGAAGGTAGTTAACATTACCTACCGCTACCTTTTAGGCTACTCTTGTCTGATCAAATAGTGGGATCTGCCCGACATTCCAAAAGCGCACCCATTACTCCCAAGTGCAGATTACGTTTTTACCACAAACCAGTCATCGGCTTCACAGTTCGAGTACACTGATCGCGGCGCCACTTCCGATCATTTTAACTTCGATTTTCGAGTCTTACCACCTCAAAGTATAGGTCCTAGCAAGTAAAACATTTCTATACATCTGGATAGCGAGAGTAGCATTTCACAAATTTGACAGTTCTTCTTTCGTGAAATAATTAAGCACTCCACTCAAAGCGATAGCACCTGATAATAGTAATCTGATGAGCTTTGAGGGAATAAAACTAAAACAAGTAGAACTTGATTTTTAGCTTCTTTATAAAATACCATAAAATCTAGTGTTGCTTTGAGTTCACTAGTAGATATCAATTTTAGCAGGTTAATGAGTAACATTTACTTAATCAAATGCTTTAGAAATAAATCATAAAATGTATACCTATTATTACACTAGTAAGAATTCAGGTCATTTTCGTGAACGTTATAACAAAAGGCATTTACACAACAAGTCAGGAAATTCATTATATAAATATTTATATTGCTCTTTAAATTGAATTTACCTATTGCTGTAGAGAGGTAAATCACGTTTCTTAGAAAAAAAAACTCATTTTTTAAGAGCATCCGAAACATAATGCTTTAAAGGCAACTTTAATTACACCTCTCCTTATCAGCAACTTATCTGTGACTCTGACAAAAACAAATAGATGTTTGCTGTCTGGTTTAAAGCAAAAATCATACGCGATATAAGCAGTATAGTGCAGAGTGATTGTGAAATGGATTGCTCATTTAAAACGATTGTATCAAAAAACCAACAACTCCTGAGAACAGAGTTTCAGCAGCATCATGTTGAAAATCACGTGCTTTATTTCAGAAATATTTTACATACTACATGGCGTTTCAAAACAGTATTATTCCACATACATAAATCGTCTTTCCCTTAAACTGTCGTTAATTATACTTCTGCTCTTTATTTTTCTTTTATCAATAAGAGGATCCCAGTATGAATTTGTAGTTAAGAGCACTCGACTCACAACCTACAAGTCGCGAATTCGAATCCCGTCACTGAACATGATTGCTCTTTCAGCCGTGGAGTCGTATAAGTCACGGTAAATCTCATCTTTCGTTGGTATAGAAGATAGCCCAACAGTTAGTAGTGGGTGGTGATGACCAGTTGGTCTCTTCCCTTTAGTCTACCACTACTAAATTAGGGACGGATAGCGCAGACACTCCTCGAATAGTATTATAATGCTTTCATAACACGTGCCAGGCAAACAAAAAACATAGATTCTGATTGATCTGATATTTCTGTAAATTTAGATTATTTTTTCACATTGTTCTGCGCGATTACAGCACCTCCAATTTTTTTTTCAAATACTTTGTATTTTGTAACTTTTCACAAGAAAAATGTCATTCTTAAATCGTTTATAAAGTATGTTTAAATCGTTAATATTTTGTAGCCCGTAAAACGAGTATCGTTTTCACTGTATTTTTATCATTAGATATACAGCGTGATGACTTGTCATAAACTAGAAACAACTTAATTTAAAATTACAAAACAAAATTAGGGTATACTACAGTTTTTGCTTTCAAATTTTAATATCACGTCCTATGAGAACAGGAAATGACATCATTATAATTTAATACTTAGTATGATGCCCATTCATTGCATCGTTGTATTTTTTGTTTGGTTGCTGTTAAGCACAAAGCAACACAATGGGCGTATCTGTGCTTTTCTCACCATGGGTATCATAAACCAATTTTAAACTTCTTAATCCTACATATTTTCTTCTGAGCCAGTAGGGACACAATATTTTTAACCCGAACGAGATCCTTATTGTTCGGATGTGTTCTCAAAAGTTAGTACCACTTAAATGGCATGTAATAGAAGACACGTACAAATAACAGCTTTATATAGTGCCACGCGTTGACCACCTAAACACAATAGCAAAAACAGTACTTTGTGGTAAATTTACCAAGATTTTCATGTGCAAATTTGAAACTCAAGTTAACAGTAAACACATAGATTTGATGTAAAAACCAATATATCTCCTTTCTACAAAACCACTATGCTAGAAAGTTAAACAATGCAGAAAGATAACTATATTCGTCACATTGCTTTTGGCTGAAAAAAAAATTGGCTGGATATTTTGTATGCCCAGCAACATCATTAAACATATTCTTGTTCTATATTTACTTGTATAACTTAAAATTCAGTTCTTTACTTTAATAAATGATTCAAAATAAGTTGGATTAATTTTGTAACAATAACAGCAACAAAAAAGGCCCATTAATATAAAACTAGATATAACAAATAATATATTGCATTGGTCTAAGATATATGCTAACAAATACAATCAAATAAAACTACCATTCAAATAATCAAAGAAATCCATCTCGTTTCGTAACTCTTTAAGTATAATTTACAGATTAAATTAGCTTTTGTTATTGCATAGAAGAAATATTCCTCGTATTAGCTGGATATAAAATTAAAGAAATAGTAGGACGGTAGAGTTAAATACTGACATTATAATATTTGCAAATGTATTATGTACAGTGAATCCAGTAAATGTACTGCAGTCATGAACAGAAACTTAACCCAAGCTATTTCGATAAACATGTGGGTATCAATTGCTAAGAAACAGTTATTAATGGGCTTTTTATTTTTTGCTTATATATAAATATCACTCTTTTATGTGTTCCGATGGAACAGCGTTAAATTTACAAACTTGCAACGCTAAAATCCAGAGTTCGATTTCCCACAGTGAACACAACAGATAGCCCATTTGCCTCTACTCTAAAAACGCTCCCACACACGTATATAAACACATTCACTATCATTTCATCTTTTGTCCCCTTTTTTCTAATTATAAAAATAAATTCAAAAACCAGTTTGTTGATATTGTATTAGATCTATCGCTTTCTTTTGTTCCTCATGATAAAAATATTAGATGTACTTCATCAAGCGATGTTTCCTTCCAGAGCAACATTCGAGAGCAAACTTTCGTTTATATTAATTTTTTTTATACGCGCGCCTAGCCTTTATACGACCACTTTCCCATTTCTGGACATTATAACAACGTTAAAAATTGAGTAATTACACTATTAGGATTACACAAAATATTTTTCCTACCAAAACTAATGTATTTAAATTTGACTTAAATCTAATTAAATTTTAGTTTCGTAAAGAAATATTATGAGAAATCCATCATAAATTAATTACGATTTAGTCACGTTGCTAATATCGTGATTAAGGTGATTGGCAAAGTTCATACAATTCTTCAATGAAAACCAAAAAGATCCCAAATAACACAGAAATTGTTTTCCGGCTACCACTGTTTCTCAATGTTTTTGTTCCCACTATGGGATTAAGCACATTCTATAATAAAAATTTTATTAGCGCGGGACTAATTCGCTTACGAATTTGTCCCTCGTTGGGTTCCATCAAAAACTTTTATTGAGTTATGTCAGGATGTATCTGAAAGTGTGATACCTGTTCAAGTCAGACAGTATTACAAAAAGTTATATGATGGTATTCCAGAAGAATGGAAAGACTTGGTTGAAAGAGAAATTTCCCCAATTACAGGTAGGACAAAATTTATTTTTGAGATGTGTGATTCAGATGGCGAAAATGTTATCCACTTAAATGATCTTCCTGTTAAAAAAACTGATTAAATTAATATACCAAAACTCCATTTTCGCTACTGAAGAAATTACTGCATGGAAAGATATTTTAAGAGATACTAACTGGAAAATAATACATAAATATATTTATCACCCATTTAAAAGCTTTGTCTTTGCTGATGTGGATTATTTATTTTATCACAATGCTTTAATGACGAACAATAAACTTGTTCATACGAGGGCTGTTCAAAAAAATACGTGGACTGACGTCATAAAACAAAATGTACTTTATTTAAAAGTTACAGGTCTGGGACTCCTTCAAAGTACTCTCCTTCCCAACGCACACACTTATCGCAACGGTGTTTCCACTTGTTGAAACAGTCCTGGTACGCTTCTTTTGTAATGTCCTCCAGCTCCTTCGTCGCATTTGCCTTAATCTCGGGAATCGTCTCAAATCTTCTTCCTTTCAAGGGTCTTTTGAGTTTGGGGAACAAGAAAAAATCGTAAGGAGCAAGGTCAGGTGAGTAGGGGTGGGTGGGGAAGAACAGTGATCGAGTGTTTGGCCAAAAACTCACGAGTTCTGAGGGCTGAATTTCGCAACAACGCAGTGCATCTTCAATTTTTCGGTCAAAATCTCGTAACAAGATCCAACTGATATCCCACACTCTTCAGCAAGCTCCCTGACAGTCAGACGTCGATTTGCCCGCACCAGGGTGTTGATTTTGTCGACGTGTGGGTCGTCAGTTGACGTGGAAGGACGTCCAGGATGCTCATCATCTTCAATGGACTGTCGACCATCCTTAAAACGTTCATGTTACTTGAAACATGCCGTACGCTTCATAGCAACATCATCGTAAGCCGTGTTAAGCATAGCAAAAGTTTCAGTCGCAGATTTTCCAAGTTTAACACAAAATTTCACAACAAGTCGTTGCTCCTTCAGGTCATTCATTCTGAAATCCGCCAAACGAAAAAAATCGCACTTCACTTAAAACCGCGTAGCTAATACACAAATGAAGATATCTGCAATCGGGAAATGGCGTCGTAATCAGCTGATCTTTGCGAACCTAGCGTCACCAAGCGGATTTCCCTGGAACCAACTGGAGCCGCGCAATTCAAACAGTCCGCGTATTTTTTGAACAGCCCTCGTATGCAAAAACATGATACTGGCTTATGTACGCTTTGTGATAAAGACACTGAAACAGTGAGACATTTATATTGCCTGTGTCCAATGGTTCAACCCTTATGAACGTTAGTTTTCGACACTATTTCCTTTATCATTCAAAAATCAATACCAATGAATCAGAAACGGCGAATTCTTGTACAGGGCTTCCTAGAAGGATTAAGAAAAAATGACAGCCTACAATGTATGTTTTTGATTACATTAGCTAAATATTGTATTATGACTGTTAGAAAAACTTTTTTAGCCAAAAATATCCATTTAAATCTGTTGTCATTTCATAAGGGTCAGTTAAGAAAGAAAATAAGTTTTGATTATTTCAGGTATGTTATTCGTAATGATGTCAATTCTTTTTTTCAATTTTATTCTAAACTTGTTCGTCCTTGTTCACAACGTTACGTTATTGTGGATCCTTTGATATGAGCAATAATATACAGTATTAGGTGCGTTCAATTGTATATAACTGTGTATTTGATTTTTGTACTTGTTTTGTATGTAATATATGTGATTATGAGGCCTCTTCAAGAGGTTTGTAAATAAATAAAAAAAAAGATCCGATATTTCATTAAGTTAGCCAGAATAAGGGACAAGTTCTTTAATTCTCAGGGAAGAGATGGCATTCCCTTTCATTGCATAAAAAGTATTTATTTAATTCCCCTTGTTTTAAGTAGGAGGGGGGTATTTCTTTCCATTACTAGAACGATTCTTCGGTGGAAGATTGAGATTTATTGTAGATTGTTAAACAGGTTTTCTCTAGCTTCTTGAGATTATTTGGAAGTACATGTGATTTGTTAACGCAAGGTTTCGATCATCATACTGATCCGTTGAACCAGGTCTTCAATCAGCATACTAACATGTTAATCTAAGCCTTACTGATTCATTGACTCAGATCTTTAATCAACGTACCAACATGTTAATCTAGGCCTGACTGATCTGTTAACCCAGGTCTTTAATTAGCATGCTAACATGTTAATCTAGGCCTTATTGATCCGTTAATCGAGATCTTCGAATAGCATACTGATCTGTTAAAGAAGATCTTCTGATTCCAATATATGCTAATAGATCAAAACGTAGTCTTCAATCCAACTTGTACTATTAGTCTTATACATGTTTTAGGATATTTTCACATATTCTTTTTATTGTATGTTTTTCACGAAATGACAAACATTTGAAAAAAAACAACTTTAAAGTAAATAAAAATTCTTTGCCGTTTCCTTTTTTCTTTCGATTAATAAAGAATATTTGAAAACCGTGGAAAGTGATAATGTTTAATATGAAGTTCGCATGGTCTCTTAGTTAAAATACGTTTAATTCTGAAGAGAACACTTTTTCTTTAAACTTTCAATGTCATACAACGGAAATCAGTGCAAGAGTAAAGAATTTGTAATAACAATGCTTTTTTAAAATTTGATGGACTTAATTACTGCACAAAACTACCAAAAGGTTTTATCATTTTCTCAGATATACTACAATAGAAACTGTATATCATATGCATTGGTCATTTTGTGTTATACTATTATTTTACAAGTTACCTCCACGTAAATAAATATTATTTCTTTTGTAGAAATTAATTGACATGTAAAAGACATGTAAAAGTTGTTATTGTTGTAACACATATTTCCCATTATCCAAATTAGTAAACTCCGAATACCCTTAATAACAAGCTGTGAAAATAACACATCTTCATTGTTGAAACTAGTAAACTTTGAATACACATAATATTACGCTGCAGATATTAAATGTCTGTAAAAGTTGTTGTTATAACATACATCTCCATTGTTAAAATCAGTAAACCGAGAAACCACTCAAAGCAAAACCGAACGTGAACTAAACCGTGGACGAAACCTTATGCTAATGCAAATAACATGCAAAATTATTTTTCATCCTTCGTAACATAAATAGCTAAATATCTTTAAAATCTAGAGTAGTGGAAAAAAATAAATGGCAGACCAATTGTGAATCATAAATTGAATATTTTAGACATTTTACAAGTTTAGAAAACTGTATAATCACAAAATTAAAGTTGTTTTCTACCAAATAAAGTCAATTTAAATTTGCGAAGAAGCGTATGTCAAATTAAAGTTATGCGTATTTCTTCGACTGAGGTAATATGATATATCATTTATGTAGATTATAATAAATATTTTGAATTATGACAATCACTATTTTATGAAAAAATGCGTTAGAGAACAATGAGTTAAATAGAAACTGTTATCACAGGTTTTCTATGTATATTTTTTATTTATATTTAATATATAAAATCAAAACAACATCAAATTATTCCACAAACACCATTCAGTTAACTTTAAAAGGTACTTTTAACACAACTGACATAGAAGATTTTAACAATTGTCACTGTTATTAGTTCGTCTCTCTCTCTCTTTATATATATATATATATTGCATCATATTATTAATACATATATATATATATATAAATAAGTACTAAGTAGTTTTGCACGTTTCTTCATTAATACCTTATAAATTGGAAATGACCGACCGCAAAACTCAAAAACATTGCATCTGTTTCATTTATCCAATTTTATTGGGAATTGTTCATTGAAGATAATTAACTCTAAATAACACCACCATACACTTATTATATGTCTTAATATTAATTTCTGTTTGTTTTTTTTACATTTAGAAACAAAAACAAACAAAAATATTTGATATAAGCAAGTACACTAAAATAATTCTTAACAACACTTTCTAAAGAAACAACAAAAGCAAATACTTAGACATTTCTCCTTTCTATTGATATGTCGTATATCTTTAGTTTTTCGTTGCTGTTCACGTTGTTTGCAACCTCTTCTTGACTTGATGAGCTTTTAGAGAGAAACAGGAAAGTGTCTACTTAAATTCGAAACGCCCATGTACTTTCGAACATTTATAGTGACATCTAGTGATTATTTTTCTAAGCGAAAATAGGCACTACTTTTGTCATCAATTGAGTCGTTCGCTAAAGCAACCAATTCTTCTTCTTCCCTCGATGAAAGGTAAAACAGTTCTTTTAAGCTGTTGAAATATTTGCTCGTCTTTGAGCAAAAATTCGTAAAATACCACATAAATAAACAAATTAAGTACGAAACAGTAGTTAGAGGAATGACAGTTAGGTAAAACCTGAGCGGGTTAGGATAAATCTGGAGGCTGAGATAATTTTATCACTTACAATTTTGGAAGAGAACTATCACTGAATACACATTATATTTCAAAACAATAAATGAACCAACATTGTCAGTTCACTCAAGTTTTTATTTTCTTAACGTAATAGTACGAGATTTCATGACCACTTAACATTTGTCGTTATCTTTTTTTTAACATTCCAAGACAGAAACATTTCTTTTAGGTTAACCGACACTCTGACGAAAACATGACCTATCGATTCATTCCAAATGTTGTTTTTTAAAATTATTTAGTGTTTTTGTATGAGATGTTTATAGGACGTTGATAATCAATCATATATTGGTTATATATTTTAGTTTTCCGTTCATCTAACGGCCAGATAGTTGAGACGTTCGACTCGTAATCTGAAGGTCGTGGGTTCGAATCACAGTCGCATCAAACATGCTCGCCCATTCAGCCGTGGAGGCATTATAAAGGTACAGACAATCCCACTATTCATTGGTAAAAGAGTAGTCCAAGAGTTGGCAGTGGGTGGTGATGACTAGTTGCCTTCCCTCTAGTCTTACACTACTAAATTAAGGAAATTCAAAAACAAACAAATAAAAACAAAACAAACCTTTCATCTAAAATTAAAGCGATTAAATTTTTTTCAGTTTTTTTTCTTCTTCAGCGATAAGTTTGAGGACTCATTACCCTACAAATCGAGTTTCGATACTCTTAATGTGTAGAGTATAAATAGTCCATTTTGTAGCTTTGCGCTTAACAATAGCAACGAAAAAAAACTTTGTTTTTCTTCACGCTTTAATGAACAATTAAAATTTTAGTTGACAACACATGCGTAAAAAGGTTTTAACGTCTAGCTCAAATAACCATTTAAGAATACCTTTAAGTGGCTCAGCGGTACAGTTGAAGGTTTATAATGCAGAAAATTCGGGGGCCGATATCAGTAGTTGGCTCATGAAGGTATCCAGTCATTGTGTTTGTTTGTTTTGAATTAAGCACAAAGCTACACAATGGACTATCTGTGCTCTGCCCACCACGGGTATCGAAACCCGGTTTTTAGTGTGTAAGACCGCAGACATACCACTGTGCCACTGGGGAGCCCAGCCGTTGTGCTACTTTGCACTAAACAACAAACAAGCGAACGCTAGTAAATTCACATAATACATGATAAATTAAAGATCATAAATTTCAGACACGTAATTTATATAAATAGTATCATACATTTTGTGCTGAGTTCATTTTTATTAACATTTCACTGGTAGTTTTTCACGCAGAAATGAACTTAAGTCTAAATGTGCATTACAGAGTCATAATAATATATAATTGAGCTCATGTAGAAGATTTGTTATTTATAATTTCGCGCAAAGCTACTCGAGGGCTATCTGTGCTAGCCGTCCCTAATTTAGCAGTGTAAGACTAGAGGGAAGGCATCACCACCCACCGCCAACTCTTGGGCTATTCTTTTACCAACGAATAATGGGATTGACCGTCACCTTATAACGCCTCCATGGCTGAAAGGGCGAGCATGTTTGGTGCGACAGGGGTTCGAACCAGCGACTCTCGGATTACTAGTCGAACGCTTTAACCTACCTGGCCATGCCGGACTCCTATAGAAGAATTATGGACGTTAGCTATTAGTTATCTGCTGTTAAATGTAAGTATGTGTGAGAAAATTTGGGAGGTATTTCTTGAAGTGGGTGTGAAAATCCAGAACCAAAAGTAATTAATTTCCCGTTCTTCTTTTTTTTTTAATTTCACTTTATAAATTTGTTAATTTAATTTTTTAATTCTTTAACGAAAAACATAAAGCAAAATCAAAGTATTGGAATTCTGCATCTGGGTATATTTGTGGCATTAAAATTTATTTGAAAAAGTTACTTTAGTGGATAGTGCCTGCTTAACGTTATTATGTTCAACTTGACATTTTTACTTCGATAAATTAATTTCAAAAAACAAATGGGTAGTAAAGCTTGTCACAAAAATGTTTCCTATTTTGAAAAACTTAGTAAACTCCCGAGTATTCAAGTAAGTTTTTATATTTTTTTAAGTATAAACAAAATAAATGAGTTTCAGACAGGTTATTCTAGAGAGTGATGACGTCAATACACACAAAAAAAGACGTCACAATGCCGTTTAAAGAAATATATTTAGGAGCATGTGTTAAAGACGTCAAATTATTGTGATGGTGAATGTTGAGAATGTTTAATCGAAATTCTGTCGAAACATATCCGAATGTTTATTGGATATATTTTTCTACTGCCGTAATCCTGCATACATCCCTAATTAAGTTCCTCTTTCTTTCTAAGTGTTTGAATTTCTTAATACAAAAAATCATAATTTATTATTATTGTTTAAGTGCATTAAACAACCTGTTTCAAAATGAACGACGCAGTGACTGGCCTGTTCAACAACACTGTAAACATTGCCTGATCAGAGAGTTAGTTTTAACAGACCGAAACACGTCGTCGAATACGCTCACCCTTTCCTCCAAGAAAGCGTCAGAATACGATGATACTTCCCACTATTGGTTAGTGAAGAGCAACCCAAGAGTTGGCTTGGGCACTGTTGATTAGTCGCCTACCTTCTAGTCTATCACTTCAAAATTAGGGGCAACTAGCCCAGGTACCTCTCTAATAGGTACGTAACGTGACACCTAGTAAACATTTTGAGTGTTTTCATAAGCTAAATATTCACAGTACAATTATGTAAAAGCTGTAATTTTGCGATTTCCAGACTGTGTCAATCTCTAACCCGAAATATAGCAACATGAATGTTCATTTTATCAACAAAAATAGATAATAACTATGCTTAAAAGTTACATAAAACATTTGCTAAAACCGTAGTGCTTTCGAAAAGTGGACTGTTTTCTTCAGAAGTGGAAGACTGAAGAAGACAGGCCTAACCGTCAAAAGCACCAGGTCTTTTTTCGTTTTTTTTTTTCTTTCAAACATGGCTTACTAATCTTTCTTTTGGATCTTGTGTTTGTTACTATGTGTCTACAAGTTTTTGTTAGATAGAAAAAAAACTAAGAGAAGGTTACAGAGCAACAACCACTAATTAGAGACGTAAAGGGAAATAAGAGTTTGACTAAATCTTATAACAAGTTCTGTTTTATTCTTTGAATACAATAGCGTAATTGCTACTTGATGTTTTTAATCTAAACGGCTCTTTATGGACACATAGCTAAACAGCGATCTCAGCGACCCAAATGTTCAGACATAGCCATACATAATATAAAAAGTGTTGAAGACGACTAGACCAATCAACCTGCAGCACCCGTCATCTACATAGCAATTCTTAACCAAATATTAGCGGCATTCATTTGTACGGTTATGAGGCTCTCATAACTGATATTCTGAATACATGCAGAAACAGATAGTGTGATTCTAGCCTTGACCCTTCAGGTCCATGTCTCTCACGCTACAATCACTAGACCACTCCCAGACTTAAAGCAATAAAGTACACTTGTATTTCTTGTTTCCAGTTGCTACTACTGCATATAAGGAACTCTTATTCGGAGAAACCAGAAACGTTCTTACTGTTGCTGGAATGTGTACAAAGAGTACAATTTTCATTACAGTATATTATGCATTTGTTTTTCTGTGGATTAGATTAATAAACTTAGATCCTAGTTGTTCCTTGTCAAACTTCTCGTAAAGCTTCTCGAGGGTTACTTGCGTTGGACGTCCCTACTTTTGAAGCAAAAGACTATTCAATATCGCCCAACTCTAATTCGTAGGCTATGCTAATTGGATAGTGTAATTTCAGCGTAACTCTAAGAATGCACTCACAGCTCTAAAATGTAGAAAGTGAACGTTTTAGTAGTAACGAAGCATGATTTACATGTACTCTCGAATCTACAGTCCTGCAATTTAACTTCTAGGCCATACTCGATTTCTTATGACTGTTTATTTATTTGTTTGTTTTAATTTCGCGCAAAGCTACACGAGGGCTATCTGCACTAGCCGTTTCTAATTTAGCAGTGTAAGACTAGCGGGAAAGCAACTGGTAATCACCACTCACCGCCAACTCTTATCTACTCTTTTACCAACGAATAGTAGGATTGACCGTCACATTATAACGCCCCCACGGCTGAAGGGGCGAACATGTTTGGTCCGACAGGGATTTAAGCCCACGACTCTCAGATTACGAGTCAAGTGCTTTAACCACCTGGCTATGCCAGGCCTGACTACTGTAGCCAATTTGTCTTTAATATGAAATTGAAACGTAAAATATTTGTTTTAAGTAATTTAATGTGACACCCATTATTTCGTAATGTGTTTTCTTCTTAAAGCTTGAATTCTGAAATATTTTAACCTGTCAATTCATCAATGTAACTCTGACAATTAACTTGAAACACTGTCAATAACACACGTAAAAAAGAAAGCATCAGATTTTAATCCTAATGTCAAAGACGGCTGTTTCAGATAGGTATTTTGAAACTTACGACAAAGCATTAAAAGGCGCTACTGGTGTTCAATTGAAACCGCTTAAACATCATGTAGTACAGGTATTAAAGATGTGCAGCATTTCATAATAATACATTTAAATATTTAATAAGAAACAATTTAATATATGGTAGCAACGTGTAATTGACTATACCCCATTTAACAACCAAAAGAAGATCTGATGATGAGGGCGCTCGACTCGTAATTTGAGGTTTGCGGGTTCGAACCCTTGCACACCAAACATGTTTGCCCTTTTTAATGGTGGGGGCGTTATAATGTTACTGTCAAACCCACTATTCGTTGGTAAAAGAGTAGCCCAAGAGTTTGAGATGAATGGTGAGAACTAACAGCCTTCCCTTTGGTCTTTCACTGCTAAATTAGGGACGGCTAGCGCAGATAGCTATATTGTAGCTTTACGCAAAATTCAAAAATAAAATAAAAAATAACAACTAAAAGAGTTTATATAGAATAAAATCCACCACAGCTTCAACTTCTCATTTTGTTAATTATGTTTATTATTTTTGTCTGTCGCGACCAGAACAAAACAGTACAAATAATAATAAGAAACAGATATGTACAGCTACAAAGAAATATTGTCGTCATACTTCACTTTTATGCCATATCTAGTTTCGTCTCCTGAACATCCACTAAAAACAATAATCGTCTTCGTCGTATCGTATCAACTGACTAAACAGAAGGCGTAATCCTATGCTAGCCTACCAGCTTCTTGGGTGAAACGAAATGGCGTCTTATAAAAAAAATCTTTGACGTTTAAGAACGATGAAGTAACTGCAGGATATCTCGTATTCATAAAAATAACGATAAGAACAGGGTATGTGCTTTCTCAATTTTAACCTGGCAGAGAAGTATATCTTTGAATAAGGAATGGAGATTTGTGTACAACTGTTATGGAAAGACGCTGTTTCAGTTTTTAATTAAATTATCACGGTTAACATAATAAGCCAAGTCGTTAGGTTCCCCCCCCAATTCGAATATGTTCCGCAAATATATGTGCGGGTGTGTGTATGAAGGGGGCTGCATGTTTATTGCCTTTCTTTGTTAAGAAAAAATAAATTAAAAAATTTCAAATGTAGAAATTAAAAATATATATTTAGTTTTAATGTGAAACAACATCAAATATCAGGTGAAAACCAGCATTTACATCACAAAGAGTTCATTAAGTGAAGGATGGAGGCCAGGCGTTAAAGTCCAACTACACTTACACCGCCCGTGGCTAGTTGTGGACATGCCAGTTACCACTTAACATCAGTTTCAGATGAATATGATGATTTTGGTCCAGAAACTGAAGCAGTTGTATCGCCATAAAAATATTGCCAGGTATAAATAACCATATCATCTTCCAATAAATCTCATCATGATTACTTTCCCACATCCATGAAAAACTATTTACGTTTGGCATGAAATATTAATATAATACTAGCAGAAGCGTATTTGTATTTCTTTAAAATGCTGCTAATTGTAAATAACTTCTCTGATTGTTTTTGAAACACCCTGCACCATTTTAGACTTTCCAGAATAAAGCTTGTAATTCTCAATATGCTTTTGATGAGATGTAGACCTTCTATGGCAAGTGGTGCCCTCCCCTTTCTAAACTATTTGTGTATAATGTACAAATCATTTTCACATGTTGACAGTTTTTACTGTATTACTTGACCGTAGTAATATTTGTACAGTAGTTTTTAAAACTTGTTTATTTTTGCACTTGTATTTTCACATACAGTTTGTATGCTCCTACAGTCATAGTTTGGTGCCTCCGTCGATTGTCCACGTTTCCCTTTGTGGAGGGGCTCCACAATTTGCACACAACAGCTCTAGGACAAGTAATACCAAAGATATAGTTTTTAAATATAGTTTTCCTTGTAACCCACTATGTTGTATGGAACTTTGAAAAATAAACTAAGATTAAAATTAATTATTTTGTGTTGAATTTTTTCCATATTAATGACCAGGCCCCTAGTTGCACAGTAGCATGTCTGCCGAGTGATACTGCTAGAAACCGGATTTTGACACCCGGATAGTTCATGGTGTAGCTGTGTGCTTAATTCCAAATAATCAATAATCAATCAAGGATCACTCAATGTAAACATCAAGACAAAACTTTATTATATTACAGTTAAATAATTTATTATAGTATCCTACTGATGTGTAGTAATAATTTTACTGTGCAGAGCAACGTTTGTGGTAAATATACATGTTTATTGGACTAGGAGAATGCGTTTGTTTTTGACTGACAACAACATTACTAAACAAAGTTTGTTAAAATTACATTTGCCATGCTCACATGGTACATACAGAGGTAACATGAGCTAAATACACTCTCTCCTTTACGAGCATCAGGATATAAAATCAACTTGAAAAGTCTACGAAATGTGCTAAAAAAGGCGTGTCGAGGGGTGTGAGTCACACGTTCTAACACTTCGCATTTTAATATACAATACAATACAAAGAGCTTGATAAAAGCAAAAATAAATGAATATTTTAAAATACTATTGTGAAAGCTTGCACTATTATGACGTTAAATTTTATGATTTTAGTAACAGCTAACTATGTTTTAGTAAGATGAATCAGGCAACATACACTAAATATTGTAAGATAGATGTTACTAATAAGAGATTATCGCATTGACTTATGGCATAAGGAGTCATTCTAGCTTGATATGTTTATAATTATTACTCATAATCGCAAATATGTATGTGCTGAAATGTTTCATGTGAAACCCATCACTACAGGCGACAGAAGTCTTTAATGTTCTCTTTATACAAATAAAACTTATCGATTTCTGGACTGTTGGTTGAATTACTCCTTTGTCGCAGACATAAAACATTTTCGCCTTCTAATAAAGGACTTTAATCAATTTGAAAGTTCAGGCTTAAGAAAAAATTATTTGTATCGAATCCTCATCCAGTTCTGTTTACTGTTCAAGTTTTCTTAAACCCATTTACAAACAACTGTTAATCTAATAATGTCATAGGCCTCTAGAATTCAGAGATAACTGTGTCTAATTTTCAGTACTAACTCAGAGGGAAAGCAACCAGCCAATTTTGCTTGTTCTCAGATGTGTGTATCTGGCTCTTTCAAAAGAATAACAGGATTGACTGTCACTTTTATAATGCACCTTCAGCTAAAAGTACGATGCGTATTTGGCAGTATTACGTCTCAAACATTGGCTTATTTAATCCGCAGCTGGACACGTTAAATACTAGGCCCGCCCCAGTACCTAGTGATGCAATATAACTATATGTTTACAGACTGTTTACGTTGCTAAACGTAAGGAAGTTTATTTTGTTCAGTCTTAAATATTTCATTGCTATTCAGACAATATAATTTAAGATAAGCTCGTCCTTACTGTATTCATTCGGCCCGGCATAGCCAAGCGTGTTAAGGCGTTCGACTCGTAATCCGAGGGTTGCGGGTTCGAATCCCAGTCGCGTCAAACATGCTCCACTTTTCAGCCGTGGGGGCGTTATAATGTGACGGTCACTATGCGTTGGTAAAAGAGTAGCCCAAGAGTTGGCGGTGGGTGGTGATGACTAGCTGCCTTTCCTCTCGTCTTACACTGCTAAATTAGAGACGGCTAGTGGAGATAGCCCTCGAAATTTGTGCCAAATTCAAAACAAACATACTGTATTCATAACTACGTTAATTACTTTGTCATGATATATGTTTTATTTCATCTACATTTATTCTTTTAATCCAGAAAACCAAGTGGTAAAGAAAGTACCACTATGTCGATTTACTCCTTAAATATATTGCTGGTAATATCCTAGAAATAAAGGGCCACTAATAGTCGACTTTTATTAAAAGTAGAGGGAAGGTCAACCTTTCTGGAAGGATTAACATTCGTCATTATATAAAAGTCTAATAGACGAAAATTCTCTGCGCTTTAATCTCATAAATATGTTGTTAACTTGTCATCAAGTCTTATAGGTAATTCTGCAAATCCTTAACTTCATTTTCTAAAAGTTATGTCATGCGAAGTCAAGTTCTTTGTTCTACCTAGAGTCTTCATCAGGTTATAACTTTCCAGATTTGTGGTTTATTGATTAAGTTATTATGCTGTGTAATTATCAAACATCACAGATTCGTTACAGACATGCGCGTACAATGACATTAAAGGGAGGATAATTAATAAAGTTTTTTTATTGTTAAGCCTTTGTTGTGAAAAAATATAAAAATATTAATTTAACATTCGGCAAAAAAGTTTGTTTTTAATCGAAAACGAAAAATTGATAAAAAATCGTATCATAGTGTGATTGGTGTTTTCATTATTCATTATATTTGTTTTGTTTGTTACTTTTTGATTGGTTTTTTTTTTAATTTCACGCAAAGCTGCACTAGTCGTTCCTAATTCAGCAGCGAAAGACTAAAGAAAAGGCAGCTTGTCATCACCACCCGCCGCCATCTCTCGGGCTACTCTTTCCCAACGAATAGTGAGATTGATCGTAATATTATAACGCCCCCATGGATGAAAGGGCGAGCATGTTTCGTGTGACGGGGATTTGAACCCGTCATCCTCAAATTACGAGTCGAGTGCCTTAACCACCTGGCTATGCTGGGTCATATTATTGTGTAGATCACAGTTTCAGTATCTCGAAACTATGATTTCAAGTGTTTTTTTTTCAAATATCGTTTCAAAAAGATGTTTTGAATATCAAAGAGAAATTACTCTTGGAGAAGAAAGGCCTAAATATCTTTCGAAAGCTGTCTGTTTGTCCGTTTGTTTATGTTTTGCAATTCATTTAGTTTTTTATTCTACACGATTTCTTTGTAAGCTAAAAAGTACAGAAAAGAAAAAAACAATAACGTGGATTTGAAAAGTTTTCAAAAAAAAAATCCAGATAGCTATATTTGAGAACTGCCTCACTGTTTTAGATTTATTAAACAAAATAATTATCCACTACTATTAATATGCTTGGATTTTGATGATTTTATACATAAATTTATCTGTTACATGTACTTCTACCCAGTTTTCTTCAAAAAAGTACATCTTATCAGCATTCATCATTTGAAAAGTAAAGTCTCTTCTGATAAAAAATACATACATTAATTGTTTCTTTGTTTCTACAAATATTTAGTATAAAATGTTATGTTTATTTAACATATTTCGTTAAATTAGAGCAAAAACTTCAAATATATAACTCAAATAAATTGCCCTAACATAAGATTGATGATGATCTATGGCGTTCTTAAAGTTATTGCTAGCAGTCAGTATTCAATGTTTTTTTAAAGAAAGTTTCTCTGTGATTGTGAAGTTGAAACTTGCAAAATTAGTTGCGACAGAGGTTCAACAGCTGCTAAGACAACCTTCCAGCTATATCTTTTATGTAACGAAGAAACTACTTTTCTCACAAGATTTTTCGTAGGTTGTACGTGACTTAAAGCTTGTCAGTTCTTATTTGGGAATTGTGAAAAGTGAACTTACGCTTTTTTAGTCGTCAAAATATATTAACTTCTGTATGATAACTAGTAACATATGGTATTCTTTAGCTTTAACAAAGCAGTTAATTTACTGGATCAGAACGTTATCTAGTCCATACATTTTCAAATTAAATAGTTCATTATACGTGCGTTATATATATATATATTGGGTTGAGGAATAATTCGTGAGCGTTTTTTTCAAGTTAAAAAATATATTCATAAATGAAACGCTTTCGCAAAATATTTCATGTCATTTGGTAGATAATTTTTTGCTCTAATAGATGGTGTGTTTGATTTTCATATGTCTTTAATTTTTGCTTTCATTTTCAGCTCATTAAATGGAATGTCAAGTGGACAAAATCGAGCATTCTCGACACCATCTGCTTTTCGCATTTAATTTCTTGCAATTTCGTTTAAAACAATGCATACTATATACCTAGGTATTACATGAAGTAAAGTATCATAATAAATGTTTTGGGTGTAATGTGTTCATGCATTGAAGTACTGTATAGTCTTGCATGTAATGCTTGAATGAAATTATTTAAAAAACGCCCACGAATTATTCCTCAACCTAATATAAAGCACAAACACCTATGTGTGTGTGTGTGTCTGTTTATTATCAAACTACTCCTAGGTCTCTGGGACAATTTCAACTAAACTATATAGAATGATAGTTTGGAATCATGGGTATGTTAATGGAGGTTTCAACCCCCTCCCTCGTTCCATCATTATTGCAGTTATTGTGCATTACCTTTGACGTAAGTAAACTCTGACAGCATTCATAGATTGTGCCACGTTCTTACACGAAACAAACATATATTAAATTTTCTATAACACTATATACACATAGTGTGTAGGAGAGGACACAATAAAGCTCTTATATGTCTCAGAAGGTGTGCCAGAACTCTCTGTAGAGGAATACAGTGTAAAAAAATTACCACCAATATTGCAATAATACTTAAACTCAGATGAAGTTTATACTCCGACAACCTCCATAAGACTGATAGGAAGAGCCAATTCTTGAGTTATACCTTCTCCTTACTTTGGCCCGTGATTTTTTAACTTTGATCTTAAGACGCTTCTACAGCCAATGACCATCAATTAATTAATCACGTAAAATACTGTGGAACAAAAACACACTTACTGCCACTAATTTGGCTGCTAATTCTTTACAAAGTCACCCTGATTATCGCACAGTGTAATATGTTTTAAGTGTATACATATTTAGTTCTTAAAGGTAATACTAAACTTATGGTGAGGAAATACTGAATATTGAAATATATTATGTTATATATAAATTGTGTGAAAGTTAGGATTTTTGCATTATTTATCACAGTATCCACCACGCATTTTTACGTTCATAACCCAGACGGTTACCTCAGCTTGTTTGTTTACTCCTTAATTGTTTTTTGAATTTTGCACAAAGCTACTCGAGGGCTATCTGTGCTAGCCGTCCCTAAATTAGCAGTGTAAGACCAGAGGGAAGGCAGCTAGTCATCACCACCCACCGCCGCCTCTTGGGCTACTCTTTTACCAACGAATAGTGGGATTGACCGTCACATTATAACGCTCCCAAGGCTGAGGGGGCGAGCATGTTTGGTGCGACCGTGATTCGAACCCGTGACCCTCAGATTACGAATCGAACGCCTTAACCCACCTGGCCATGCCGGGCCCATCTCAGCTTGTTTCTTATAATGAAACTTTGTAGACTGGACGGCAACTGCTTGTTGTGGAGACAAAAGTGTAGAGGACGACATTTCGAAAGTCTTCCGCCTTTCGTCTTCAAGTCGTGTTTCTTAAAATCGAAAATACATGTAATCGTTTACTAATACGTACTCAAACACTACTTTTTCTATAATAAATTTTTAACGAAATATTAAATGCATATTTCTCCATGTGTGTTAATCGGTTAAAATAGTAGCTAAGTAATAAAAGAAATAATCAAATTTGGTTTTCCTGAAACCAACTGTTCTTTTTATTGAACGTCATAGAGAAGCCGTGAAAGTGAAAGAAAAACAAAAAAAAAAACGTGATTTGAAGGAAATTGGAAACAACACTTCTAATAAATTAAACTTTACCTGCTCTGTGTTTTAAAGAGCACATTTTTCTAGTGAAGTTTCTTGTTCAGCTGTCTTACAATAAACTTCGCCTTGTACATTATCTGTACTTCACGTTTATCAAATTAAAGCACAAGAAAGTTTGGGGAAAAAAACTACTTAGAAAATAATAACGAATTCACTAATAAACGATCGCTAAATGTAAAGAAATTGGAAAGATTCGAAACAAAGAGAAACAATAACTTAGATCTTTGCTCAAAACTTCGGAAACGGCACGATCTTAAAGAGTATATAAACATTTTATGTGGGTGCTTATAGTTCTTTTACTCACCACGGAGAACCAACAATTGTGATTTGAATAATACAGAATATTGTTGTTATTAATTTATTACTCTCAGTTGTTCAACATACAAACTTTTCAATATATTAAAAATAAACACGTTTCACCACATCTCATTAAATTATACTTAATTTTACCCCTTTAGCTTAAATGTGACTCGTAAACGTCCGCCAGTGTGAGATGTCTAGTCTTTTTTTGTTTCATTTGCACATGTATTCATATTCATTTTTTGTATTTTTAGAGGCACCGTTTGTAAACACCATTATTTATGTCCAGCGGTGACTCAAGGGCATAACAATTTGTTCAATTTATTGTTTGTTAAATAGGCTGTTTATGTAATCTTACGTACTATAATTTGTATCGGACGAGTATCCGTTTTATCATATTACGTACATTAAGGTATTACTATTTCAAATAACCGTAAATTTGAATTTAGAAGTTAATTAAATCTTAATATGTATTAAATTTATGATATTTGCCAACAAGATTGATATGCACTTTTTTCTTTTCTTTTTCAATCACAGCGTTTTCGTAAAACGAATATTGTTGCTTCTTACTTTGAAGAATTTTCTACAAATTTAGATGAGGCAGGACTTTCGCAATACACAGCCAGCAATATACGTCACATGCAAAAAGGAAAATTGTACTGAAACAAACTCAGGTCTTAAAATAAAGGTATTACGATAAATTCGTTACAGTAAACAATCTTTCGAGGTATGCTCGTGAACAAAAGAAACGTCTCACAGGAAACTCACATATTTGAAAACGATTAAAGGTTTATTTGTTACATTCATAATTTCACAAAATCACACAAGTCCTAAGTTTGAACTGACTGGCTAGACGAAAGCCAATTGGCCAACAGCACCCTCTGCCAGCTTTTGGTCTACCCTTCTTTTATTGAAGAGATGTGAATTGGCTGTAATTCTCTGTACCACAAACAGGGTCTCAAGTTATAAAAGCTTCCCTTAAACCACCAAGTCGTAGAACATGAATCCCAGGATTTACATTTTGGGTTTACAAACCAATAAGTCATGTCTGGATCGTTATTAAATACACATATAATTGATTAACAGTTGGCATTTTAATAAGTGTATGCTAATCAGACATTTAAGATTTACTTTATATCATAGCGATATTACGACCGACACAGCAGATATATTAACGAAAAACATTTGAAGAACCCAGTAGCATAATACATTTACTTATTTAATGTGGGATAAACAAGTGATAATAAAATAAAGTTATCTTACAAAATCGCCAGGAATTAATCGATATTTTGAGCACTTATATTTCTATAACTTAAATACTTAAAAATATAAAAGTGATAAAATAATTATTCTGTGTCGTGTTCATTAGAAATTCAAAATATTTGAGGAATAACCATGCGAAATAACATTAGTTCTTATTTGTTCTCCGATAGAGAAAAAAAAAAAAAACTCTTTAAAAAAAAAAACCACCAGTTTTTAATCGATATTTCTGGCACTTTCAAAATTCTGTAGATTAAGGGGTCAAAAATAAATTGTTTGTTCCTAGCTTTTTGATGAAAACACTAAAATATTCATGCGGAAAAATAAGTGCGTTCTTATAAAAAAGTGAAAAAAGAAAAGAAAACGAAAATAGTTTGGGACGTTTACTTAGAAGATAATTCTATGCACATTCATATAATTACCTCAGATTAATCACATCGCAGTTTTTGGTAATATTTCCTTTTTTATTATTCTAATGAGAAACTGAAAGGCGTATAACGTATATGTTTGATAGTAATTTTTCATTGTTTTTCTTCAAATAATTATTTTCATCTGTTTTCCATGTTCTAACCATTCGTTTTCATGTCATGAAAGTATAACTAAGATCACAGTCGTTAAGCGTAACAATTTACAATAGCTGAGTGGTAGAAGGTTTCTCGGGTATAACAAAACTTCCATTAAATCCTGGTTCTGTAAAAAAAACACAAAAAACCCTTTTAATATTTCATTTATACCGCTAATTCTTACGAGCAATTTGCACCCAACACATTCCATTAGTTTTTGAATTATTCAAATTGAAATAATCCACGGTACATGTCATGGTTAAAGCAATGTTCATTATAGGACTATGAGATTTGTGTTGCAATTTAGCAGCTTACACAAGCTACTATTACGTCATTTCCCAATAGACTCTTT
Source organism: Tachypleus tridentatus (assembly GCF_004210375.1). Lineage (NCBI taxonomy): Eukaryota > Metazoa > Arthropoda > Merostomata > Xiphosura > Limulidae > Tachypleus > Tachypleus tridentatus. The sequence continues at coordinate 3,037,305 of NC_134827.1, read as the reverse complement.
CAAATCCTCCATCAGTCAAGCTACATCAGATGTCTTTACGCTGTTCAGCAGAGCTCTTTTCCAATGTTACGTTGTTAAATATCTTAAGCTACTCACGAGTATAAAATAGTATTAGCAAAGCTACAATTATCGCTAAATGACTACTGGTCAAGTCTTTTTTTTTGTTGTTGTTTACATGTGCAAAAATCATGAATAATATTTTTAAGATACAACACCAGCTTTAAAAGGTTTGTATTATTAAAAGACAAGTAACATCTTTATAATAAGTGTAGGTTTTTGCTTCTTTTCGTATTTGTAGTGAGCACAAAGTTACATAATGAGTTATCTGTGCTGCGCCCACTACGGGTATCGAAACACGGTTTCCAGCATTATAAGTCCACACATTTACTGTTGTACCACTAGGGGGAATAAGCATAGGTATTTGAGCACAATAATGAAAAGTAAATGAGCGATCGGAAGAAGATAAAGATGTTTGCTGCGAAAATATGTGATAATAGCTTTTGCATTTCTCTTAAATTTTACTTGAAAACAGAAGTAAAGATTTCAGATTTAAAACAAAACTTATGTAGATTAAAAACTTAAGATGTAAATATGAGGCGTGAAACTCGCAAACAGGTATATAATCAAACTATGAAAGAATAAAGTGGTGTATAAAAGTGTGGTTTAGAAAAGATACAATGGTTAATTAATTCTACTACTTAAAAAATTAGCATAGAGGATTATTACACGAGAAAATCTCACACCGCTAGGAACTGGGTTTCGATACCCGTTGTAGGCACAGGTAGCTCATTGTGTAGCTTTGTACTTAATTATAAACAAACAAACAAACAAAAGACTATGTTTGTGTAAATACAACAAGTTCCCTCTAGAAGTAGAACAGATTTAGCCAAACAAACACTACCTGAGGCCGAATCTAGTCTTATACCGTATCTCAAGACGGCTAGTATGAGTACTAAAACTTTTATTGAAATAAAGCAGAAAACGAAGTTTCGACCTTTTTAGATCATCGTCAGCCGTCTTGAGATACATTTTTACTTCAAGTGGGTTTCTCGTCATCACTAGTCTTATACTGTATTTAAATGTGAGGGCTTTTAGGGCAATAAAGTTTTTGCTATACACATTTTGCATATCTTTCTCCTTTCTTCAGTCTTGCAGCTTATAAACCATATAACATGTATTAGAACACAAGACAACAATTTCACTATCATTATCCCAGTAAACGTCACAGAATGGTAGAACGGAAACTGACACAGACTATCGATGTGAATGCGAAACATTTAGTTCCTGTATCTCTAGATCTAGCCATGGTTCCATACGATTGTTGCATAGTAGCAAAAAACAGTCATAAGCTATCTGCACTTTGACCGTCTCGGAAAATCGAACACCGGATTTTTACACCATAAGTTCGCGAAGTTACCGCTTACTCACCGATGCACGGCTACTTATTGCCTGTTTTTCGACATTTTGAAATGTTTTTAAAAACTATTTATACACCAAATTGTTTTGGGGTTTATGACTTTGTTAGTTTCATAATGAGTCACGTAAGAGTAATTGAACAAAAACATCACTAGTATTGCAATTAATCCTAGTAATTACTTCTATAGTCAAGCAATTTCATCAACAGTATAAAAAGAAGAGAGTGATTTGGAGATTACTACATCGTCAATAAAACTGTCTTTTATTTAGCAAGGCAATAAATAATATGGTCTTAAACTGCAATCATTTTGTGAATTTGTAATAAATTAAATTATAAGACAATTCTTGGCAAATCCCGTAGTGTTCTTTCATAGTTTCATCAAAACTAGAGTGACTAGATTTTTCAAACCGAAAAACCAGGACAGCCCATTTCTTGTTCTTAATGTCAAAATGGTTATTACAAATTTGAATTAATTTAACTTTTATTTAACTTACTTTATATGAACTGAACTGTTTCACACTATTTTCAAATATATTAACAATGGGATTGGTTTTGAAATAATTTCAACAATTTTGTTTCGATAACAATAACAATGACGTAAGTGATCTGATGTGACTAACAGTTCGATGTCTTTATAATAAAACTATGAAGTTTTGTGCGTCCTCAAACTTTTTTCAGGTGGACAGTGGGACAAACGTCCAACAAACAGGACTGTTCCAACAAAACAGGGACGTATGGTAATCCTAACCGCAAAACTTAACAATCAGTGTAAAATACATCGGAAGAATGACAAAAACCACACGGCCTCAACATGCAACATAAAATAGCAGAATAGAAGTAAAGCCAAATAAATAACCAGAAATAATACGTTAAAATAAGTTATTACATATCAATTTCAAAGACAAATAGTCATCACCACCCACCGCCAACTCTTGGGCTACTCTTTTACCAACAAATGGTGGGATTGATCGTAACATTATAACGCCCTATCGGCTGAAAAGATGAGCATGTTTAGTGTGACGGGGTTTCGAGCCCGTGACCCTTAGATTACGATTCGAGTGCCTTTACCACCTGGCCATGCCGGGCCTTTTCACAAATGTTCATTGTTAATACAAATATTTACTCTTCGTAATTTTAAATTTGAAAAAAAAGTGAATAGTTATTAGCCAGTGTAACTGCCAAAGATTTATCAATAAAATAAGTTCGCTTCTTTAGTCAGTTGCGAGTTACATCTGAAAGCTGTTTACTGTTTTGAGAATGCAATAAAACTATTCACTTTGTATAAGTTTTATTTCTGTTTATTTCTGAAAAAGTGGAGTTTATGTTACTGGAAAACAGTATATAGAAATAAAGAGTTTGCTCTGTTACGTATGGGGTCACGTATTGCACATGACCAAAGAAAAAACAAAGACAACGTGTTTCCACACACACACGCACAAAAAAAAATTAACGTAAAACTCTAACCCGAATAGCAAGCACTTTATGGGGTCACGTTTTCGGTGGCGATGTCATATACTCCCTAAATTTTACGTCTGGTGGTTAAGACGCTCGACTTGAAGTCTGAGGGTGACGAGTTCGAATCCCCGTCAAACCGAATATGGTCTCCTTTGCAACTTAGGGGACGTTATAATGATACGGTTAATCACACTATTCAATAAAAAAACAGTAGCCCAATAGCTGGCGACGGGTGGTGTTGAGTAGCTGCTTTCTATGCAGTCTATCACTACTAAATTAGAGGTAGTTAGTGTAGACAGATCTCATGTTGCTTTAAGCGAAATAAAAAATCTAAAACAACTCATAAATTTTAACTAGTTATTAGGGGGATGTCAGTCAGACAGTAGAAGCCTCCGGAGCAAGGACTTTATCAGGCTCTTTGAACCTAACAACACTTTACACCTTTAAGACAGGATTACATCTAGAAATACATAATGTGTTCAGTAGAGTCAGGGTTTGAACGTTGAGCTCTTTGATCCACAAAAGTAATGAGACTTACCATATATAATTACGAGTTATTTATAGTGTGTATTTTTATAAATTGGAATTTACAGACGAAAGAGATATTTGAAAAACACTTTTTATTTTTCAGGAAAATTTGAAATTAACACATTCTTTATCTCAATAACTTAATTTTGTTTCAGATAAACATTATCTACTTTCCATTTTAAACCAATTGTTTCGTTAATAAATATGTTGCGACATCCATGTTGACGTACAACAATTTTAAGATAAAAACAGAAGTTGTCGTTCATTTACAATCTAAAAGAATATTGACTAAAGCTTTCGTTTGTTTACTCCGGAAAAGAAACTATGGTGTATGATTTGGTTAATATTAGTTGTTTATATGAATGGAAAATATTTCTAAATACAATTAAGGATGTATTTTAAAAGTTTCTTCGAAAGCATTCTCATTTATTATCAATAGTAATGTATTGTTTCATGCAATACATTAGATACTCGTAGGTCTCTGTATTAATTAACTTTTTTATAGCAAAAATGACAGAAATTCTTGACATTTTCTTTAAACATTTTAGTGTCAAATTTTAAAATTCAGTTAATAATATCGCTTTGTTTTTAAACTTAACTGTCAAATATCGCTCAAAACTGAAAGCATTCGTTTCCATCAAGTTCAGGATGTCGTTTGTTATTAAGCAAAAGTTACATAAAGGGCTGTCTGTGTTCTACCCACAACGAGTATCGAAACCCAGTTTTTAGTGATATATCTCCACAGACATATTACTGTAACGCTGGGAGGTCCAGATTCAGGGAAAAGTGTAGCATGGTACATTGGATTTTTTTAAAAAAAACATTTAAACAGTTAAATAATACTAAGCTGGAATAATTTAAACACCACCAAAAAAAAATCCCATCGACGCATACTTTCTAAGTCATTTTTTTATGTTTGCAAAAGATTAATTCTTTTTTATTTACATAAATTGTTAGGTTTTATAATTTATTTTGGACGAGTCTCCGATGTATTATATTGCGTATTACGATTTAAAATTTTAATTTTAACTTAGAAGTTAGATGAATGTTGATATGTAACAAATTTATGATATTTGCAAACAAGATTGATATACACAATTTTCTTTCTAAATGCAAATATATTTTAATATACAAACAGTAATACAATTTATAACAACGGTTCTTACAAGTAATGATTTATATACAAAAGTTTTACAAATTTACAAACAGTATATTGAGTCTCTATCTGGTCTGTAACTTAATATTTTATAAACGGTTCACAATGATTCGAGTTGATATCAGTACAGTTCACTGAACCTGTAGTAGCTAGCTCTCTATTCTTGGTTGGTGTCATGCCATTGACAAGCTGATTTTTTTTTCGACGAAAAAAATACCTAATGTTCTCGTAGAAATAATAAGTCAAAAGTTAATTTACTGAAGTCAAACGGCTTGTAATATTTGAAATCTATGAACATTCCTGGTCAAATATATGTAGTTTCCTGATTAATAAGCGTTAATAACAAGTATAGCTTCCGAGGTTTGTTGTAAACTTTCTGTAACAAACCAACAATATAATACTTTCTCTTGGTTTGTCGGTCTATACACTTTAGGCTAGGTTCTGGAAAGTTCTGTTAACAGCAATACTGGCAATGACTAGTATTTTACATACACATATAGTACATTGTTGATTCTTATAGTCGAGAGTGTTCTTCAAATTTAGGAAACAGGCAGGAATTTCACAATACACATTTAATAGTATTAGTAACATGCATCTATAAAAATCGGTATTAAAATAAATACATAATAATAAATATGTCACAATATTCCATGCCCACAACAGTTATATGATGATGTCTTAAAATTTATTATTAACCATTTTTCTTAAAAACAAGAAATATTATTTCAATTCTAATTCATTTCTTGCTTACATCGATGTTATTAATCTATCTTCCAGTGACAGGCCATAATACATATTTGCATAATATTTCTATTTTATAAACATGCATAATAGACGTATAAAAGCATGGCTTTCTTTTTCTTTAATATTACAACTTGAGCAAACGTGAGACTTTATATGACGTCTCTTTTTCATACATTTTATAGAAGATACGAAAATAATATTTTTGACATCTATATAAATTCCGTCTTTTTATGCATAATAAATATTTAAATTAACATGTTTCTGCATAATATTTGAAAGTATCGCAAGTAGTGGTTTAGTTTGTTTAGAATTAAGCACAAATGTACAAAATAGGCAATCTATGCTCTGCCCATCACGAGTATCTAAACCCGGTTTCAAATTATTTGAGTCCGCAAACATCCTGCTGTGTCACTGGGGCATGAAAGAACTGTTTATATATTTTTTTTCTAACGTATCCTTATATATATATATATATATTTATATGCACAAACTGAATTATTTTGACTTTCAAGGCTTTCAAGGTTGAATTTATCAATACTATTGTAGTACGTTTCACATTTTGCTTTGGCTTCGTAAATTTTTAAATGTACTAGAAACAAATATCTTAATTTGTAAAGTAAATAGTTTTGTTCGGAAAGTGCTTAAATAGGCGAGAAACAAACATCCTACTTCTATCTCTGTAATTCCGCTAAAGTTTGGGAGAGTATGTAAACGAGATATGATATGGTTGGCATGGTGATGTCAGTCAGTTGATGCGCCGTCTTTAGTGGTAAATATTCCATCATGGACAGTTCAATTCTATACTTGCGTGAGTTAATTACTTTTTCAAAATAAGTCATACGGCGAGACCAGCTAACGTGATTCGTACGTTGTCTAGAAAAAGTGATGAAACTTGGAGCATTACATGTGTTAACCAGTAACAATACAACCGATGCGATCAGACTGTTTACACGCAAACTTACGTATATTTCACATCTCTAACTAGAGGGAACCTTCAATAGCCGCGGCATTTGAAATTGTTTAGCACAGAATAAGAGCAAATTAATCTATGATACGATTTTTTTCCTTTCCATTACTTATGTTTTTTGTACACCAGTAATGAGGGGTGTATATTCGATTCAGTTTTATTATTTGGGATCTCTATCATCCTACCTTCAAACTGAAATTATTTTGGGCAGGATTATAGTAAATTAATTCTTTGAGAACTTGGCTGTTTTCAAACACACCAATCGAAAGTGTTTAATTTCCTCAGTCCAAGAATGTAATTAGATCTCAAATTGATCAAGACATGACGGAGCTATAAGCTAAAAGTCTGAACTTGAATAAAAACTCAGAGCTGTACTATGAGCCGCAATGACGCAGCTAAAAATGCTGTGTAAATTTCAGGGCATATAGTAGATGAGTAGCATAGACGATACGCTACTGTTTAACCATTTAGAGCGTATGTCAGATAACGTAATTTCATATTGTAAATATTAAACGCATTTTTGTAATAATTTCTTAAAACTTTCGTTTCACTTCTCTCTTTCTCTTTCTAAATTCACTTTGAAATGTTTTGTTAGCGACTAATTTTTTTCTGGTGAATTTTCGTTATTGTTTCGTAATTTCAGAGGCTACAGATAACATACTCAGCTTTTTATTATTCTTTGCAGGTTTTGTTATGTATAAAATAATCACATTTCATACTGTCCAATAGAGTATCAATGTGGATTATACAAAGCCAAGCATAATAAACTCTCTTCTTAACTATCTCTAATAACATCATTCTTCCACTAACGAGAATAATGATTAGATACACCACGAATATAATATTCAAGTAGAACAATCCGAAAGTATTTCATAAATAAAGAAAAAAAAACGTCAATTTTGAGATTCATTAATATATAAAACCCAATAACCATACTACTTGCAAATTCTCTTTAGAGAGGAAGAAAAAAACTTACTAGTGAAATGCCGATCATATGTTTCCAAACCTTTAGGCTTAATTGATGAAAATGTTTCAAAGTTATGAAAAAGCAGCAACCTTTTCTCCCTTAAGCCCAGATTTTTGTTAATCTAGTTCTTCATATTTCAATAAACTATTCCCGAACTCTATAACATTTATATACTATGTATGGAATATCGTTGAATTATTGGATATACTTTAATTTTTAATTCACTACTATAATTACACATTTATATTCTTTAAATATTTTTGCTACATATTGTCCACAGTCAAGTTCGTGCTCAGTTTCAATCACTTGAAATAGTGTTTGCTTGTCTCATTTGTTCTCTTTCATAAAGTTGCCTCTTCCAAATCATTGCCCTCAGTGGCTTATCGGTATTTACTCAAGCTTAAGTCGCTAAAAATCGGGTTTCGATACTAGTGGTTGGTAGAACACAGACATCCCATTGTGTAGTTATGCGCTTAAAAACGATCAGCTAAATAACAAAGTTAATATGAAAGGTGTTTCATAAAGGTGTAATACGCCTTTCATATTAACCGGATATAATACCGCAAAGGTCAGCGGATTTATAATCATAAACATACACTTTGCCTTCATTTACAATTTGATAAGATCACGAACATGCAATTTTACTTGTTTTCATGGTTCTATTAGAAAAGTGATTACGTTTTCATGCTCTTATCACCAAACACGCTCGCTATTTCAGTCGTGAGGACATTAAAATGTTTCGGCCAATCCAACTCTTCGTTGATAAAAAATACCACAAAAGTTGGCGATGAATGGTATTTACGAACTGTCTTTCTCCTAGTTTAACACTCTTAAATTAAGGACGGTTAGCGCAGATAACCTTCAAGTAGCTTTGCATGAAATAAACATCAACAACAAATATTTTATATATCTTTTTTCATAGGGGACCGGATGTGGGTCAATGGTTTGCGTGCCAGACAGTGGATCTGTGGATCTACAGTTTGCGTCCCGGTACCATAAAATTCAAACAGACAAATACGCTTCTATTTTAGGGCCAGGTATGTTTTATAAGAGTGACGACCAAATCCCCTTATTCTGTTAAAAAGTGTAACCCTAGAGTTGGCGGTGTGTTATTTTGAACAGTTTGTCATTTCCAAGTTAGAGACGGTTAGTGCAGATGAATCTTAGCGTAACATTTGTTATGCATTATGATTTACTTAGAACGAGTCTCCAATTTATTATGTTACGTACGTTACGCATTACTATTTTAAATAACCGCAAATTTGAATTTACAAGTTATTTAAATGTTAACATGTATTAACTTTATGGTATTTGCCAACAAAATTGATGCACGCAATTTCCTTTTTTAACCCAAATGTATTTTAATATACAAACATAAAAGCATTACCATTTATAATAACGGATATTAGTAATAGTTATTAAAAATTATGGTTTACATACAACAATTTTACAAACTTACAGACAACACTGAGTCTTATATCCGGTCTAGAACTAAATATTTTATTGACTATCTAGGCCCACGACGAACAAATTAATTGTGGGTTGATACTGTTGCACCTGGCTGAAGCTAGCTAGGCTTAATTGGTCTCACACCACTACAAGTTCACTTATTGCTGATGAAGATGTTTAATGTCTTCGTAGAAATACTAACATCTGAAGTTATTCACTGAAGTTGAACGATTTGTAATGTTCGAAATTTGTAAATGTTCTTGGTCAAATTTTTATTTTTCTGCTCATTAAATGTTAATCATAATTACGGCTTTCTAGGCCTATAGCACACTATAGCTGTCCAATAATAATACTCTACTTCTTATCGTATGGCACGTCAATTTATAAACGTTTTCAGGCGTTCTCGAAAGTTCACTTGGCAACAGTACTGCCAATCATTAGTATTATATACACACACCTAGTACATCGTTGTTTCTTACGCACAAGAATCTTCTACAAATTTCGAGAACAGGCTGAACTTGCGCAATACACAGTCAAGAATATACGTCACATACAATAAAGAAAACTATACAAAAACAAGCGTAGGCAATAAAGTAAATGTATAATAGCAAATCTGTTACACTTTGCACAAATATCCGAGAATTATAAAACAAAAAATACTTCACAAAGAAGTAAAATCTTTCACACTTTGTATACATTTTATTCCGCTCAGAAACCTTTCAATTCTTTTTAACACTTAGTCTAAGTCTTCACGGCTTGCAAGTTTCACGATAACGGGAGATGGATTGCCGACACTTCTTGAAGTATGTACTAGAAGAAACATAGTTACTATCACCCATCGCTAACCTTCAATGTACTCTTTACAGACGAACACAATACAACAAACGTTTTTCTGCTTGTAAATTACAAACTTATATACTAAAATGAGTGACATGGAAATACAGTAGTTCTATTTATTCTCTCACCAACCGGTTTAATTTATCATATAAAGAACAATTTGAAATGTCATTTACAAACAGCGTATGAAAAAACGTAACTCACGAACGAAGAACATTCAACGGGACAGACTAAATAGTAAATTAGAAAAAGAAGGTCCCATAAACGATATATATAAATAAATATCTTTGCGAATTAGCAATTCCTTAACCCCCTAGGAAATATAACTATAAATTATTATTTCCAACTATCTTCTTGTTTAGTGATTTCTGTGTGTACGTGTATGAGTGTAATTTTATTTTATGTTTATTTTAATTATACAATTTGATTAATTAATTTCGACTATATGAAGTGATGAAGATACGAACTGCACCCTGTAATGGTACAGCAGTGTCTTTGGACTTACAACACTAGAAACTGGGTTTCGATACTCTTGGTGGGCAGAGTGCAAATAGCCCATTATGGTGCTGTTTTCAAACAAACAGATAAGAACTAATATATATTCGTATTGTTTGTTAATATTTCTATACCTCATCTTCCAGAGACTTTCACTGCAATCACATTGAAATTGACCAGGTACTCTTTAAGTACAAGGTAAAGTATTAACAAAAATGTGTCACCAATCATCACTGCTTTTCGATATTGTTTTCTATTTAATGAGAAAGTTTTAAGACAGAATTTCTATACAATTATTTTACTTGTTCGTCTCCCGTTTTTCCTCCAGTAAGCCTGGAGACCTGTAACGCTAAAAAAATAGAATTCGTTATACGTAATGGATAAAGCGCTGATAGTTTAATGTGTGTCTCTGTCCTTTAAAGCATACAAATATTTGACTTTGGTTTATTTTGAATTTCGCACTAAGCTATACGTGGGATATCTGCACTAGCCGACACTAATTTAGCAGTTATAATCTAAATGGAATGTAGTTAGTTAACATCACCAACTGCCAGCTCTTGGGCTACTTAGTAATTAAGGAATAGTAGAATTGACATACGGCAGAAATAGCGAACATGTTCGGTAACGTGGATCCGAACGCATGACCCACAAATTGCTAGTCAAGCCTACTAGCCACCAAGCCATGACAAATATTGTATTTCAACTTATCAGAAGTATAATTTATTATAATGTGAATCTGAGCTCGGAGATAGAAACATGCTTAAGTTTCGAACACAAGCAGTAATTTCTCAAATCTCGTTTAAGCTTGTAAAATAACAGTTTGTAAGGTAATTACTAAGAAAGACCCTTTTTTTGTGCCGTTGACTATAACAGAAATTTATGGATCACGTATAATAGGCCTAATTACTATAATTATACACATATATTACGAAACTTTGCTGTGTTTTTAGAATTCTGATGCTTATCGAAGTCTACTTACATACAGAAGCCTCAACTGTGTAATGGTCTAAATGTTAATCAGACAATTTCGCTGATTCTCCTGGGTGACTTAACGAAATGCTTTGAAACAATGTCTACACTGGCATGTCTAGTGAGAGCAACACCAATGTAAAGCGTTTATGGAGGAAACGTATGGAAATAGTGGCCCATCATGAATGCCACTGCCACAAAGTGCTAATGAATCTTTTATTTCTCATGTCAAAATTGCACGTACGTAATGTAATAACATTCAGATTAGACAGAACACGTTGACGGTTCACATGGAAAAGAGAGAGAGTATGCGTTACTTAATTGGATCAATTTAAATTTAGAATAAAGAGTAGATTAGATTCAAAACCATAATAAATAAGTTGATTAAACCAGATCATAAATCAAATTATGAAGAACGTAGAATGGGCGAAGGTGTTTGTGGAAGTGAGATCAACGCAGCAGTGAGAGTACAGAATCTATCTACAGTCTCACGTGTTATTACAACAGTGTTATAACCCACAATATCTCACATCAAATCCACCCTCCACTTTCATTGTCATCAACCAATTGCTGGAAAGCGGTTGATGCTAATAAAGCATGACTGAAGCATGCTTATATTGACAGAATAAAAAAAAACATAAATGATATTATCTTCCTTCAACCTTGTTTTTCGCTACTATTAACTCTGGAATAAACAGAATAACAACTATAAAGTGCGCAATAGAAAATATTGTTATTATAAACAAAAAAGGAACTGTAACCATATAGACTGTCAAAATAAATAATTAACCATAACAATATAGGTTGTTATAATAAACAAATAAGGAGCCATAGCTGTATACAATGAGTAACAGATTGTTGTAATAAAGATCCATAACTATACACCATGAACAATAGATTCTTGAAATAAACAAACAAGGAACCATAACCACATATATTGTTATGGTGAACATAACAAGACTGTTATAATAAACAAGCAAGGAAAGATACTATATGCAACGATAATATTTTTCATATCAAAGCTGAGTGATTATGTGCATTCCAATTGTCCCGAGTTAATATGTTTGTTCTTAATGTGTGGCACTGGGCATGGACAAGTGGTTAGTGTTGTGGGACTGTTAATCCGAGGGTTCACGGCTCACGTTCTGTTGCAGCAAAATTACCCTCCTTATTTCGGATCCGTGAGGGTTATGTAAGAGTAACAGTCATATAAGAATAGCCAAAGAGTTGACAGAGTTGCTGGATGAAAAAGTCGCTTTGTCCACAAGGCAGTGAGACAAGAATACTAATAAGTGTATGTCAACCTCATCAACTAAAAGAAACTTGTTGTATCCTATCTCAGCACAGTTGTTGGGATGTTTATGTTCTCCGCCTCTGCGAAAAAGCAACTAATCAGTATTCCTTAATAAGATCTGACAATAACTTTAATTTATATCTTGTCAAAACACTACCAAGGATATGTTATGTATATTTATGTAGACAATTGACAGATATAATCATAATTTTTGACAGTGATCATCTGAGAGAATTCAATTCTGAACAAGTGAAAACTTTACAGTTGTCGAGATTGGATTCCACAGTACTTTTTTTGAGGTGAGAACACATAATTATGTTATCGTCCTCGCCCGCTTGACTAAATATATGAATATTTATATATATATATGTGATTTATTTATAGCTACTACTGGATAATTGGAAATTTTCGTGTGCTAGAATACGTAGAACGTTTAGAATACTAGTGTGATTATTTCAAGTAAAACATAGAAAAATATATATCGATAATACATACAACTAAATAACAGTGATCAGAAAAGCGATCGAAACATTGTAAAAAGTTTTCCAACAATCTATTGCAAGCTGTAACTAAATACCGCTATGCGAAATTTCCACCTGCGAGTCAGCGATAAATTTACGAAATTATAACACTAAAATCCAAGGTTCAATCCCCTGCAGTGAATAGAAAGTAGATAGCATATTGTGTAGTTTTGCTCTAAAACAAAAACTATGTGAAGGCAATGTAACTTGAATAGCAAATGAAACTTTTCACTTTATTTTGAATTTGATAATAGACATATAATATTAGGTTACTCATTAAGATGTAGCCCAGCATAGCCAGGTGGTTAAGGTACTCGACTTGTAATCCAAAAGTCGCGGGATTGAATCCCAGACACACCAGTAATGCTCGCCCTCTTAGCTGTAGGGGCGTTATAATGTGACAGTCAATCCCATTATTCCTTGGTAAAAGAGTAACCCAAGTGTTAGTGATGACTAGCTGCCTTTCCTCTAGTCTTACACAACTAAATTAGGGACGGCTAGCGCAGATAGCCCTCAAGTAGCTTTGCTTGAAATTCAAAAACAAATAAACAGTAGGATGTAATAGATATGGAACCCGTTGGGAAAGAATATTATAACAAGTCGGAAACACTGTGTAACAAAATTTTTACTTTTCTTTGTTCCTGGACAGAAAGTATTATTTCCCAATTGCTTACGCCTAAAGTAAATGGAAAAGACCTATTTTTCTCTTCAAACTTTGCTTTTGTGACCTGGGTAATGAAATTTTCAAACTTACTCATTTTTCAGAACATTCCAGGTAGATTCAGTGCTGAGTAGCTGATAGAAGATTTTCTCGAACTTACAAGGATTTTCAAGAACTTTCTAAAATGTGGTAGAACTTACACGAATTTTCTAGAACTTTCCATAATAATATATATACAGGGGCTCATCACTTCAGTTTAGTTCTAGCTGCCTAAGTGAACACATAGACCCATCTGTTTTATCAGAGATGGCATCAAAAAGTTGCAAGCATTCTCCAGACGCATTCTACCATGTATGTGGCCAATTAATTTACCAAGACAAGAGAGAAAAAGTACTTCATGACAGTATCTGCTAAAATGTGTGAAGCCTACAAGACATATTTCGGCATGCCTGTTGGGAATCATGACAAACCCTGGCACCTCATTTTACCTGCGAGCACTGCTAAAATCTCTAGAAGGTAAGAGAGACACTTTTTGCTTGCTTGAATAGTAACATTTTATATTATACAAATTTTAGACCTTTTAAAATTTAAATATCTTTTTTTAATTTCCAATAGAGCAGAAAAATTATCACATATAAAATATTTTGTATGAACCTTTTACAAATTAGTTATGAATGAAATAAATTTATTCTTCATAATAACAATTTTATTTTGCACTTTTGCAGGATGGTAAGAGGGGAAAAAAGAGCCATGAAGTTCGCTATTTTAAGAATTTGACGTGAACCCACTGAACACTCAAGTAATTACTACTTCTGCATGGTGGACCCTTCCAAACGTTGGGCTGGCAAGAATACATCTGCTATCATGTATCCGGACCTTCCATCATCCATCGCTTCAGTGTCACACTGCCCTGAGCTCCCTGTGCCCACTCCACCAGAGAGAGAGCAGCAAATCAGAAGAGGAGGTAGGCGTTGAAGATCCGGATTACAACTTCAGTAGTGCAGCTGGTGAGAGAAACCCATACAATCCCAACCAAAGAGCCCTCAATGATTTGATCAGAGATCTTGGTCTAACAAAGTCGAATGCCGAGTTTTTGACATCTAGGCTTAAGGAGTGAAATTTGTTAGATGAAAATGTGCAAGTCCCAAGTCAGAGAAAGCGTCAGAAGGTCTAACCATTGCACATAAAATTGAGTCTTATGGAACAATTTGTCACAGCTCCTGATAAGAAGTCTGCATCCTTCAAGTACCTTCGAGACTTCTTCCCTAAGTTGTCTGAGGCAAACGTCAAAGCTGGTGTCTTTGTTGGACCACAAATAAAGAAGATCCTGGAGTTCACAGAATTCCTCAAAAAGCTCAGTAGGAAGGAAAAAAAAGCTTTGGGCAGTTTTGCCGCAGTGGTTCGGAGGTTCTTGGGCAATCACAAGGCCGAAACTCATGTGGAGCTGGTTGAGGTTCTGGTGAAGAACTGCGGCAAAATGGACTGCAGGATGTCTCTGAAAGTCCTTATCCTTGACGCACATCTTGATAAATTCAAGGATAACATGGGAGCATACTCAGAGGAACAAGGCAAGCGCTTCCACCAACATATACTGGACTTTGAACGCCGCCAACAAGGAGCGTATAAAGAAAACATGATGGGAGACTATATTTGGAGGCTGATACGTGAAAGTGATTTACATTACAGTCACAAACCTCGAAAAATTACTCACTTTTAAAATTTTTGTATAACTTTATTATAAGCACATGTAAATCTTGATTCACATGTTGTTTTATTCAGACCTTATATAAATGAAAATGTGCAAATTTGCCTGTTTTTACATAAAAAATAAGTTAATTTCTAAAATTCATTATCTAGGTCACAAAAGCAAAATTTGAAGGAAATAATGGCCATTTTCTGTACTTTTACAGCATAAGCAATTAAGAAATAACGCATACTATCAAGGAACAAAGTTTATGTTACATAGTGTAATTGGAAGATTAGTATTAAACCATCAAGTTTCCAGTTCAAAGACCATGCTTCAGTTTCTAACAAATAATGATATTGATTATGTATATGTTATTCAATGTGAGCCACAGAACAGTTAAGTTTAGAAAAAAAAACTACCTTAATGCTCCAGATGTATATTTACATATATTATAATATTACTATATTAACCCTGAAAACGCAAAAACGAAATGTTGGTTAAAATAATAACAAAACGTCTTATATATATCTGAAATATAAAAATTGCTCTTTTCGAAACTTCTAATCACAGAATAACTAGTCAGATGCTTGTGGAATGTTTGGTGGCGTTGTAATTGTATTGCAAGAGAAGAATGTAGCCGGTGATGACTTATTTCATCTTACAGTGACGTTGTGAAATTCTCGTGTGTACAATATTATCCGAAAAAATGTGATAAAATCATCCCGCTTCATCAACAGTAATTGTTGAAATCTAATTATTTCTGTTGCATCATTGTTTAGTAAAGTCAACTGCTGTGTTAGGTTATTGAATATAACAGTAGGTTTATTGCTCCTCAGGTGAATTCATTTGCTGTGCTTTGGGATAATAACTGTCCTGCAAAAACGGTGGTTCAATTCGATTTAAACTTCTTTTAATTTCTGTAGCACATATTGGTGTATAAGAGACATTCCATTGCTAGTTATAAATTACTTTAAGTACACCAAACTTTGGCTTGGTTTTTTGGGTAGGTTAATTAATTCAATTTAGTGTGATCAAATACAAACTTTTTTTTCTCACATTTTCAGTTATAATGGTACTAAAGCCTGGTTTAAATTGTAGTTCTTGTCTTAAAGTCTTCAAGAATAGAGCTTTTTAACCTTAACCATTCTCTCACAATCAGCTGAACCAACGTGTTCGAATAGTGAAACCATTGTAATCCTCTTCCAATGACACAGCGGTAGGTCTGAGGACTTACAACGCGAGTAACCGGGTTTCCATATTCGTTGTGAGCATAGCACACCCAGCCCATTGTGTAGCTTTGTACTTAACTTCAAGCAAGCAAACAAAAACGTTTTAAATTTATTTTACATCAAATGTAATATCCTGTTACTCCAGTATCTTATATAATATTCATGTTCTCATGTAAAATAAATTATATTGTTTTTGTTTATCCATGATGACGAGAAAACCCACCCGGTCATCGTCAGGTTTACAAGAAGTCGAAACGTAACAAAACGTTCGCATG
This sequence comes from Tachypleus tridentatus, assembly GCF_004210375.1. Taxonomy (NCBI): domain Eukaryota; kingdom Metazoa; phylum Arthropoda; class Merostomata; order Xiphosura; family Limulidae; genus Tachypleus; species Tachypleus tridentatus. Next base: position 3,020,654 of record NC_134827.1, on the reverse strand, counting down.
TAAGCGAATAATAATTTTAGCCTTTTTGTAGGCCTAAAACATCGTAAGGTTTACAAGAAGTCGAAACGTTGTTCGCTCCTCTACATAGAGCTTTCTCAATCCATACCAGCCGTTTTCACATATATGTTTTTCTTTAGAAGTGGGTTTTCTCGTCATCACGGATAAACAAATACAATGTAATTTCTTTAATATGAGAACATGAATATTATATAAGATACTGGAACGTTTGAGTAACAGGATATTACATTTGATGTAAAACAAATTTAAAACGTCACATGTTTTTAAAATAATTGTTACGTTCATTTGTAGATAAGTACTCTCAAGTCATGAATTTCTTATTTTCTTATTTTCACAGGATCTGTGCACACGGCTGCTTGATCGGAATGCAAATCCTCTAGTATTACTCCCCTGGGAGGATCATAAGAGCAGAGTGCCAGCTTTGGCGATAATCAGTCCAGCAGTTCGCCAGTAATAAGTGAATATACATAGAAAAGTTTCATAAATAATGGTTTACATTTTTTATATCAATCCCAGCTAATAAACTGTTTCATGTCCCTATAATGTACAGTTCTAGCTAGGGCGTTAAGGTATTAGCATCAGAAATAGTTGTATCTAGCTAATGAAGCATCTTATGTTATCATAACGTTGGATTTAACTTTAATATTATAAAAATGAATATAACAAGCTCTTAATTTTTGTATAGTATTTTTAATATGTTAAAATATATCGTGTTAACTAATGTTAAGTTGAGCTGTAGATTTGAAATGCTGAAACTCGCAGAATCTACATTATTTGTATCTAGAATAATCTTAACTATAATCTTAAATATAACAAGCTCAACAAGTTTCAGTCAAAAAATGAAAAGGGCACTGGTAGGCCAGTGGTGGAGACGTGAAAGACGATATACACGTTTATAAAAATTAAATAAATGAAAACTGGGCTCACTGAATGAACAGAATTCAAAGCCAAACAGTAAGCATAAAAAAATGATATAAAAATATACTGAGTTAAACTGAAGTAAGAACACATCTGAGGTAAAGAGAATAACTCGAAAACACAATTTCGATGAACAAACAGTGATAACACCTAAAACGTACGTTCGTTATATATATGTCTTCATTGATAGAAAATTAAATAAGAACCAATTTTGAACGCATACGGGTCTACTAGCAAAACTACATACTCATGATTATAATTCAGTACTACCCAAGATTATCTGTTTCGAATTTCGCGCAAAGCTACACGAGGACTATCTGTGTTAGCTTTTCTCAAGTTTAACAGTTTAAGACCAGAGGGTTTGTTTTGGAATTTCGCACAAAGCTACTCGAGGGCTATCTGTGCTAGCCGTCCCTAATGTAGCAGTGTAAGATTAGAGGGAAAGCAGCTAGTCATCACCACCCACCGCCAACTCTTGGGCTACTCTTTACCAACGAAAAGTGAGATTGACCGTCACGTTATAACGCCCCCACGGCTGGGAGGGCGAGCATGTTTGGCGCGATTCGGGCGCAAACCCGCGACCCTCAGATTACGAAGCGCACGCCTTAACGCACTAGGCCATGCCAGGCCTAAGACTAGAGGGAAGGAAGCTAATCATAAGCATCCACCGCCAATTCTTGGGTTACTCTTTTACCAACGAAGAGTGGAATTGGCCGTAACTTTATATCGCCTCCACAACTAAAAGGGTGAGCATATTAGGTGTGATGGGAATTCGAATCCGCCACCCTCATATTATGTGTCAAGCGCCATAATTATCTGGCCGTGCCGAACCCAGTAGCGAGTACTTGCTGTAATAATTAATGTCGTGATATAAGGTGTATAAAACAGTGTAAAACCGAAAACATATACTTTGAAAAAATGTTCTGCATATTAAGGTTATCGATTATAAATGAGTTAGGGTTATGATAGAAAATTATCAAGCATTCCAAGTTTTGGGTCATAATTATTTTTAATTAAATTAAACAGTTTCTGAGGAATAAATATTAGTGAAAAATAATTAGTTTTGCAGATGATTTTGTGTTAATTTATAATGTAAATTTTGATAATGATGTTATAAAAATTAATAATAATTCCAAATATATAAATTAGGTTTCTTTATTTTTAAGCAAAAAGTTACACAATGGGCAGTTTCTGCTCTGCTTACAACGGGAATTGAAACACAAATTTTAGCGTCGTAACTACAAGTTAACCGTTTAGCTCATGTTAAGGAGAGAAAAACTCCCTAGTGGCTCAGCGGTATGTATGCGGACTTCAAACGCTAAAAACCGGGTTTCGATACCCGTGTTGGGCAGAGCACAGATAGCCCATTGTGTAGCCTTGTAGCCAACTAAGGAGAGAAAATGTATAAGAAAGTGATATCTTGAAAATTTGATTTATTTAAATGTTAGAAAAACAGTTCATATATTTCTTTGAATTAAATGAAAACAATCTACTATATTATATCAACTATAAACATATGTTGTTAAATAGTAAAACTGCTGTAAACATTAATTTCATTTTACAAAAAATCATTATATGTTAAACATCTTGAATAATGATGGATTACAGATTTAATCGGAAAGAACAAATTAAAGTAATGGCAAGAAAATTAAAATTGTTTTAGCAAGGTTCTATTATTACATAAAAAATACATCTGTTAATGAACTGAAAAATATTCTTGTTAGGTTTGATTTTATTCTAAAGTATGGTTTAACTTATAGGGAAGGTACTTTTTAACACGTTAAGAATCTTTGTTTGTGTTTTTCGATTTCGCGCAAAGCTACTCGAGGGCTATCTGCGCTAGCTCTCTCTAATTTAGCAGTGTAAGACTAGAGAGAAGGCAGCTAATCATCACCACCCAACGCCAACTTTTGGGCTACTTTTTTGCTAACGAATAGTGGGATTGACTATCACATAATAACGCCCTCAAGGCTGAAAGGGCAAGAATGTTTGGTGCGACCGGCATTCGAACCGGCGACCCTCAGATTACGGGTTGACTGCCTTAACCCACTTGGCCATGCTGGGCCGTTAAGAATTTTTAGGATGAATATTGGTTTGTTTTGAATTTCGCGTAAAGCACAAGAGGGTTATTTGCTCTAGCCGTCCCTTATTTAGCAGTGTAAGACTAGAGGGAAGGCAGCTTGTCATCACCACCCACCGCTAAATATTTGGCTACTCTTTTACCAATGAATAGTGGGATTGACTATCACATTGTAACGCCCCACGGCTGAGATAGCGAACATGTTTGGTGTGACGTAGATTCGAACCCGCGCTCCTTGGATTACGAGTCGAGTATCTTAACCACCTGGCCACACCGGGCCTAGGATGAATATAAACTTTGCGTTCTTCATCGTAGTCTGTTGCCAAACATATGTGAACGAATTGTAAACCATCATCCTTAAACAAACTAACTGTAATCGAAAAAATACCTCATGACGAATCCAAACTATTACTTAAACCTGCTATCGCGTGTTGTATCTAAGATAAAATAGCCAATCAGTTTATCATTAAAAAGTGCAATTAAGTTAATCATACGACATCGGATCGAGTTTGAAGACCCGGGTTTTTAATCCATCTTAATATGCCTGATATGGATTTCAATCTAATGATGAATAAAAATTACAGTAGAAGATTTATGGTTATTTTCTACAAATTGGATTAGAGGATAAGAGATAAACAATGTTTATTCGAAACACTGTTATATACGCCATGTAAAAATGTCAAAGTTTATGTTTTAAACGCCGAAAATTGACAAAGAACTAGAATTTAATACATTTATTATAGTGATAAAAATAATTTAGACTAAAACAGTGTTTTTTGTTGTTTGTTTTCTGTATTGATCTTGTTTAATTACTTTCTGATTTCAAACCATATGGGAGGTGTAAGACACTACAGAATGTTTCCAACTCGTAGAATTCAATGAGAGCGTGCGATCATTTGGAAAAATAAAAAAACCTTCAGAGTGGTTATAATACGTTACCTTTTCCACTGTGTCTTTTGTATAATATCATATAGCACTATAGTAATGAAAATTGCGATTTAATGAGTAATAGCTGGCAATGAAAGCAAGATCGTCGAGATGATGAAAAGTAGAAGCCTCTGTGGGATTGTACAACTTTCCGACAGCTCACGTATTTTAATGTAGAAAATATTTTAATTTTCTAGGAAAGCACGCAACGTTTTCCGCGCATGTTCGTAAGGGATAAATCACAAACTGTATGAACCTCACTACTGTTCTTATTTACAAAATCTGAATAGAAGTCGAACTACTCACCAACGTTCTATTAAGAATAATTACACTCGTACGAAATAAAACGTTAGCAAGAGTATGGTTTGGTTACATGTCAAACTTAACAGTGGACTTATTAACCATACAGAAACTTAAATATTATGTGGCCCTCAGCGACTCAGTAGTTTAAGGACTCGGAACGCTGAAGGACAGAGTTCGATTCTCCGTGGTGGAAAAACGCAGATAGTTTATTGCATAACTTTCGGCTTAAAGACACAAAAAAACAAATGTTATACAATTAAATTTTGTTAGGGTAGTTACCTTTAAGCCATATATTATAAAATTTCTAAGCTATATTTTTAATAATGGCGGTGCGCTTTTTTGTTTGTTTGTGTATTGTTGTTGAATATTTGTCACATTAACCAGCACGATACCTGAAGAGACTACAATATTCGACAAGCTTTAGATTAGAGTGCCCTCCCAGAACCTTTTCAAAAGCATTTTTATGTCATTTACTGATATAATAAAAGTCATTATTCTGTGGTTTGTTTGTTTATTTTTTAAATTCGCGCAAAGCAACACGAGAGCTGTTTGCGTTAGCCGTCTTTAATTTTGCAGTGTAAGACCAAAGGGAAGGCAGCTAGTCATTACCACCCACCGCCAACTCTTAATCTACTCTTTTACCTTTTTACCAACGAATAATTGGATTGGGCGTTACTTTATAACGCCCCCACGGCTGAAAGGGCGAGCATGTTTAGTGTGATGGAGATTCGAACCCGCGACCTTCAGGCTACGATCGAGTGCCTTAACCACCTGGTTATGCCGGGCCTGGCCTCTTCTGTGGTACAAAAATATTTTACCTGCTTGATATGTTCTAGAAAGATAGAAAAAAAACACACGAAAGTATTACACTCGTGTTATTCGAGCTAAATATATTAACTCCTTCTTAATATAAAATGCAGAAGAAAAGTAATTCGGCTATACTTGGGCGGGAAAGAATTTGTGATATACGTGTACTTCTGATGCATATGAAGCAAAGTGTAGCTATAGCTTGTTATATAAAAAGCTCTTCATCGGATTCGTTTTATTTTTTCTCTGTCATGGCCACGTGGGAGCGTAGTGGATCGCTAAAATATATAGTTGTAGATATATACGTATCTATGTTTCACTAAGCTATATATTACGTGTTCCCCTAGCGTTTCAACATACGATAACGAAGGCGGCGATATATACCATTTACAATAATAGGCTTCAAGTTCGTAACTATACACATATTCATATGTTCTTTAACCACATTTAATGCGTGTAAACTTCTAATGAAGTTTCGTCTGTCATCAGTGTAGTTTATTGCTAAAAATAAGTTCGCGAACAGTACTGGGTCAAACACAAAAAAAAATTATATGCTTTGAAGTTAACTAATGTAACCAATTTTTAACCATCAAATAACAATCATGAAAACATATTTTTCGCCCAAAACTTGAAGTACTGAGGTAGAATACGCGGAATAAATGTCTTCATTTAAAACCTTCTCGTGCTGAATTTTTTCTCATGTGATTATTTGCAATCCATGTGACTAAGATACGTTCTTTAATTATAGCCCATTGTACTGTTTATTGTAACGTATCGTGTTTTATTTCTACGTAGTTACATAGTGTTTTGTGTATGTGGTGTATACCACGATTTAATTAGCTTTGCTTCTAGTTTGCTTGTTTCATTGTTACGCACTAAACTACACAAAAGGCTATCAGTGCTCTTCCCACCACACATATCGAAATCCGGTTTCTAACACTATACGTCCACAGACATACGCTATGCCACTGGGGGTTTTAGCCATTAACACTTGATTTCCTTCTTATACTTCACAGAAAGTAAGTGTTTTGTTGGTTTTTTTTTCCAAAGTAATGCCGAAATACGCACGTTAAATATTGCGTAAGGACTTATGATAATTTTTGGACACCTACCGGATCGTTTACATTCTAACATTTTTTTCAATTTCCATAATAAAACATTGTTTAAAAATGCTTGTGTGTTTGTGTATAATTTGCGAGCCATTAGACCGTTTTTTCGAACCTGGTGTGTACTTTATTATTACTGGAGAAGTTACACAGGGTGATTCCAAGATCTTTATAACTTCACAAGGGCCCCTATGTCTTCCCAATACTACCCTTTTATTAGAAGATTACGAATAACACTTCACATCATCTGTAGTGGAAATAAAGAAGCTAAGATACTCCAAAAGCAATTGATTTCAATAAATCACACTTTAAACTATTTTGTTTCAGAGGTTACATGACACCGCATTAAAATTCAACATTGCCTCAACAACGTCACCAACGTTGACAATTTTATTACATAATCAGCTGTTTTATATATTTTATCCACAGCAATAAAGTTTTTAAGAGCAAAGCAATGAGTAGACATTGAGAAATACAACAGTTGCTTACTTTAATCTTACTTTTGGATTTTTTAAAGTCATGTTATTATTAGTAAATATGGTAAGGAAAAAATAAACAATTACAAAGTTCTTAATAGTTTTACACTTAATGAGGTTTTCATAATTATTCCCATTATACTTGCAATATTTTTTGAGTTTCACTGCAAGGATCTTCTACTCTTTGTTAATAACATATAATAATACTAAAACTTAGTAATTTTAGTTGGGTATATAGTGCCTTCATCTGATGAAGTAATTATTCTGATAGAAGTTTTTACAATATTTGTCTGCTCGTTTAAGCCCAAAGGTATATAATAGGATGCCTACGCTATGTGATATGCAGAAATCGAATCCAGAACTTTAACGTTATATAAATCTTGAACTTTATTATTGAGTATCCAAAAAGCTAGCAATGAAGTAAAAACAATAACAACAAACAAATGGACAAAGAACTGTTAACTCTTCATGATAAAAAAAAAGAAAACAAGTTGCCCAGCATTTTGGTTTGGCTGTTTGTTTGTTTAGAGCAAGGCCACGTTTGGCTATCTGCTTTTTCTACCGCAGGGAATTGAACCCAGGATTTGAGCGTTTTAAGTCCGTAAACGTACTTTCGTCCCACTGGGGGATCGACGGCATTTTGGTCAAAGACCTTCGTCATCGGGACCAATCTACAAAACAAATGTGCCTGTGTCTTAAGAATAAGACGTCTCTTAAAAGCCAAGGGATGTCTTTACTATACAGTTTGTTATATATTAAAAGTAGTTTAAATCCGGAAACTCCAAAAGAGGATGTTTTTTGCACTATCTTTTTAAGATAAGTTTTAGTTTGTGAATGGATATATTTTAAGTGAAATATAGCATTCTCAAGTCTGCATACTAGCTAGTACCTATCTGCTGAGAGTAAATTCAATACATATCAATACATTTCTTTGTGAACCTGACGATGACCGAAGAAGGTCGAAACGTTGTTCGCTCTTCTATGTAAAGTGTTTTCTCAGCCCAAACGAGCCGTTTTTGCATATAAAAATACATATCAATAATATCAGCCACATTTTCAGCACCATTAATTAAGTAGCTGCCAACCTTTACTGCTTCTGCTGTCACATTGTTTATGTTTAACATTCAACTGAGATGCGAACGATTTCACTGACGATTCGATAGGGAAGAAGGAAGCATCACGTAAGTCAGCAGTGGGATAAGTAGACAGCAACACTTTAAAAGCAGCTACAGGTACAATATTTGTACTCGGGGTGCTACACAATATCTGCCAAGGTGGTTCTAAACGGTTCCTGAATACCTCTGCATGTCGTTTGGAGGCTTTCATGTTTTTTTGTCCTACGTTGTTAAGCTCGTTGTATGCTTTTCACAGCCTCAACGCTAAAACAGTACGGGAAATTCCTTCTTTTTAGACAATAAAAATCTCCAAAAATTATCTGAAAATTAAGAGAAACCAGATTTGGTAGGTTTTTTTTTCGCAACAAAAAATTGTCCCCCATTGGCTTTTAAGAGGCCTTTTAAAATGAAACTCAGTAAAAAGTGAGACCTGTCTAAACTTGTGGCACACATCAAATTACTTTTTATTATATATTCCAATTAAAATTGCACTGTTTCATGAGTAGTGATATCTTTTCAAAGAGTTAACTGTGATAAATGACTCAAAATTATAAAGGTTTTATGTTAACGCACAATTTGATTATTGTTAATAGAACACCTTTTCTAAACGCAAAAGTAAATTGATCATGGTTTACCAAATTTTATCTAAGTAAACCAAAGACATTTAAGTTAACATTGTTTACATAAAAATGAAAATAAGATTTTTTTCTATACAGGCTTCAACGTCTTCATATAAGATATATTGGCTGCGTTTGTAACATAAATATAATTAGCGATGGCTATAAAAACCAACAACATCTGTGGTATAGCGTACATACATTCACACAGACACACAGTTTTGTGAAAATTTCCTGATGTACCGAGACGTTACCAGTAGGGTCCGTAAAGAATATTTAAATGTACTTCAACTAAGTACGAACTTGATATGGTGTTCGTTTGTGCAAAGTTCACGTCCATGAAAGCACTGCAACAATATCATGCTTACGCCTTTGCTATTGCACGAAATCAAGTTCTTATTATTGTATGTGATATAATGACAATGTCTCTATAACTTCTTTACTTCAGTTCTAACTATTAATTACTAGAAATCCAGATCTGAAGTGAAAAGTTATAGAGACATTGACATTACATTTAAACATATCCAATGATCAAGGCCCAGCAAAACCAAATAGTTAAGACACTCGATTCGTAATCCGAGGATCGCGGGTTCGAATCCCCGTCACACAAAACATGCTCCTTCTTTCAGCCGTGGTGGCGTTATAATGTGATGGTCAAACCCACTATTCCTTAGTAAATGATTCATACAATAAATATGAGTGACAATGTTGATTTAGAAAATTGACTAGGAAGATGAAGTTGAGAAAGACAGAGCAAAGCAGAGGACGTGGTAGGTAAGTATTTCGATTTAACGTTATATGACCTGAAGCTGAAGCATAGGAGTAGATATAACCGGGAGCGCTCAGAAATTTTTTTCTCTACACCCCACTCGCGATTTGAACGTCTTAGTGTGCTTAGTGTTACGAATTGTCACGAAAAAACTAAAATTTATTATTTGAATGCCGGGGATGAGATAAATGTTTGCTAGGCCGAGCAAGCGAAGGCGAAAAATCCAAGCATAAGTTTCACCACAGGAGCACAAAATCAACAACCAATGTAGGACTTTAGGTCCTTCAGGGCGGGGGATATGATATGTAGATCCAAGATCTTCATGTGAATAAAACAGGAAAACCGCTACAAAACCCACTTTCACTACTTGTTCCAATATAACGAGCTAGTGCCCTGAAACATTAACTTGATGGTTGAGAAAGACAATCAGTTAATCATCAAATTTATATGTGCGTTTCGATCATTACTCCAGATCTATTCAAAGACCTGGTGCACTAGTGCCATCTGGTGACGATGTACTAAACTTCTCTAATCCTTCAGCTATTACCTTTCGGAGTGCTTTTCTACAGCCAAACAGCGGTTGTGTTAACCACCACGAATACAGTTTAAATTCCTATGCTTGAAGCACAAATAACTAAACATCGAATTTTATTTATATCATAAAATCGGAACTGAAAACATGTTTTTCAGTGATTCAGTGTTTTGCAACTAAATAACAAACAATTATAAAGTTCTAGGTTTTATAAAATCTATGCACCTCTGTTCCATGCTTTTTTCAAATAGCTGTAAGTTGATAACCTGAATTTTGTTTTCAAACGAAAGGTATATATATTTATTTAGTTTTTTCGTTCAAGAATAATAAGAAAAAACAGAATAGAATATATTATGACATTTCTGAATATTTTAACGTATAAATAGATCTGCTTAAAAAGTACAAGATATCAATAACTAACAGTAAAAATATGCTGTATTCTGGAAGTAACCAAAGAATTAGATTGAATGATGCATACACACGATTAAACACGTGCTATTCTTTGAAATAGATTCTTACTAAGTACATTTATTAAACGAGCAATAGCTAGTAATTATTGTTCTGATAAAGGAAATAATAACAACACGGATTCTCAATCATTTACACTCTATACACTAAAATGTCATATCTTAAACCTGATAAAATAGTTCTTTATAAAAATGAACAAATTAAAACCCGTCTTTATTTTATAAACACGTTTTGTGTCTGAGTAATTAATACGGCATAAGCCTTTATATTAATTTCCCGAGAAATTCCTTAGTCATTTTTAGTATTGTCAAGTTCCTAAAGGTGGGAGTTTTATTAGCTTCTATTCATCAGAGTGCTCAAAACAGAGCTTAAAAATATGTATGAAGAGACACGAAAGTCTATAAACATAGTGAAGGAAACCTTTCTCTGTTCTGCAGAATTTTAGGATAACGAGCTCGAAGTTAACTTCACGATTTGAAGTGTAACACCAGAAGAACGTGAGAATGTTGATTTGTAAGCAATCAGTATTACTTGCAACAACTATAGATTGTGAGAAGGTACTAGTATGTTATTTAAGTATTATAGCACAAAGAAGTAACTTTGAACTTCAGATTGTATACTTATGTTATAAATGATACATTATTGTTTTCGTTTTATATCAGATTTTGTCTCCACTTTTCGATGACTCAGAGAAAAGTCTGGCTTAAAAACGCTGAAAGTAAGGTTCCAATTCACTGTCGTGGACAGATCACAGATACATAACTGTTTAGCTTTGTGATTTACAATAAATAAACATTTCACCACTTTTTAAGAATTCTAATTAAATACGCAACTAAAACAATTCCAAACAGAATAGGTTTGACAAAGAGCATTGTTATTAATTATGGTATCCCCCCTCCTCCAGTTGCATAGTGGTATGTTTGCAGGCTTACACTACTAGCAATCTAGTTAGGATACCCATCGTGCGCAGAACAAGATAGCCATTTGTGTAGCTTTGTCTATAATAGTAAAACAAATATTAAGGTATAGCTTGCGATATTTTTCGTCATGATTAAAAATTTAAATTTAACGATTTCTTAGTTTTGTTGTTAATCTAATCATTTTTTAATTTTAACTTTTTGCGAAGGTGATTTCTTTAATCTAAAAAATGAAGTTTGAGATAAAAGTTCTTTCAGTGGATCGTTTTTAACTTTTCATATTTTTTATTATAGCTTATTGATTGAGTGTCCCTTTTTCTTTATTATATTTTTCTCGAAATAAAAAAGGAAGATAACTTTTTTCTATTATTTTTGACCCCTCGAATTCAAGAAAATATTTATTTGATAACATTTTTGGCACATGAAAGTAAGATACGATCGTTTATATTTTCCACTTTTTATTAGAATTATTTTCTTTGTTACTTTACAGAATTTTGTCACCTAATATTACAAAGTAGGTATTAACAAGCAATTTTGAGAAGGATAACGTTTCGTTGTAGGTCTACAGTTCAGTTTTAGGCCAGAAAAATCTTTTGTTCCAATAATATCTCTGACGCTAAATATTTAACTTTCCTTCTGTTCCTCAATAAAGTATGGTTCACTACTGCACCATTCAGAACATGAAATTGTTGGAAATCTCGGGCCCATATAAATGCAAAAACGTTTTGTTAGATTTCTCAGCGCTGCTAGTGCATGCTGTACTTCCAAATGATACACAGGTTTCTAATAATGTAATTACCACTAGATGTCCCTACCCTGATCAATTAGATATTGTAGAAGGTAAATTTATCACAAAAATGTTGTTCGTTTGTTTGTTAAGTGCGAAGCTACATAATAAACTATCTGTGCTTTGCCAACTTAGAGTATAAAAAGCTGTTTTTAGCAGTATGAGCCCTGAGATTTAACGTTAAACTACTAGGGAGCATCATGAGAAGAATTTGGTTGTTGTTAAGCGTAAATCTACACAATAAGCTATCTGAGTTCTGACAATCACAGGTATTGAAACCCAATTTTTAGCACTGTAAACAACCATACTTACTGGGTAGCTCTCGAAGAGAGTTATTTTATCGATACAGCGCTTATAATGTGAATAAATCATGTTAATACCATAAATTATTTTAAAGTATTAAATCCAAAATCCAGAAGTAGCTTAAATTTTTATTTCTCAACTAACTTGTAAAATAAGTGAGACTCTTTTATTACTCTTCTATTTTGTACGTTGGCCACAGGATCCATTTTAATCCTACACCTATTCGATAGATGGAGTGAATTGTCGTATCACTATTCTTTTTTCTATACTACCCAAAAGATTTGTGATTTCATCCTCAAGTTGTCTCGTAAAAGGAGTGGCTATTTTCTTGTTGATCTGTTTTAGAACCACAAGATCTATGTTATGAGCTCCAACTAAAGCACGTGGAGCTGTCTTCATATTCCTATTTTTCTATATTACCCATGGAATCAGTTTCTTTATTTTCTATGAATAACGCCTTTGTTTAGTGAGTAGAACTGTTCCCTTATTGTTTTACTTTCATCATTACCCGTGGAGTATTTTTTAAATTCTCACATATAACTTTTAAATTAAGTAGAGCTGCTTTCATGTCTTCTCACTGTTTTATTTTCCACATTATCTTAAAGACTGTCTGTGTTTTCATCCTACAAGTACCTTCTGGAATCAGTGGGATTGTTTTCTACATTTCTTACCAAATTACTTATAATGCACGTATTTTGAATCCCAGAATTAAATATATTGAGCAACATCTCAGTCTTTGCGAAAAAAGTAAAAATAAAACAACAGAAAATTTGTTCGCCACAAGGAGGCGCATGCAAATATAACATCGTAAATATTTTTTTGTTTGAATCAACAGAAGACTCTGAAAATAATTATTGAAAGTTTCGCTCTTTCGCCCATTGCTACATTAGCTTAACATGTTGTGTCCACTGGAATTTACTACTCATCCTGATGAGGATTTGGGAGGACAGTTGTTATTCAGACCTATTCTTCCTTCCGGCACTGATATTGTTGTGATTCGTCTAAGTCGGTACCATTAAGTTAAGAGCACTGTTAAGTCTTATATATGTAAAAACTGCTCGTTTGGGCTGAGAAAATATTTTACGTAGAGGAGCGAACAACGTTTCGACCTTCTTCGGTCATCGTCGGGTTCACAAAGAAAGAAAGAGGTAACTGACCAGAAGCTGACCACATGTTTGAAAGGGGTTGTGTAACTGAGTGTCAGAATATAGAGGGCGGTGTTAGATGTTTGAATATATAATTTTATATTATTTATTTTATTATTTTTAATACAGGTATAAAGGTGTTCCTTTGTATTGGTTTATTTTGGGTTTAAGTTGCTGTATAAGTAAGGCTTCTTTAATTTTGCATTTGTTTATGTTTGTTTCTTTATTTAGTATTTGACTGTTTTCTATGGTTATGTTGTGTTTATTTGACTTACAGTGTTCGAAAACGTGTGAAGGTGACTTTTTATGTTCTCTGAATCTGGTTTCCATTTTTCTACTTGTTTCTCCAATATAGAAGTCGTGGCAGTTATCACATTGTATTTTATAAATAATGTTGGTGTGGTGTTTGCCAGTGTAGTTTTTGTATAGTATACACCTCAGTTTTGTGCCTGGTTTTTGAATAAATTTGGTATTAACTGTAATATTATATTTTTTTTTACTAGTTTTCTGCCAAATGTTGGTTATTTTTCGGCTGATGTCGGGAATATATGGTATGCAGCAGTATATGGTTTCGTGATTTTTTGATTCGTGAGATATATTTACTTTTGTTGGTTGATTTTGCTTTATGTCTAGGTGTGTGCGTATAATGTTTTCTACGGTTTGTGGAGAAAACTTATTGATGTTGATGAAGTATTGTTTTATTTTGTCTAATTCATCGTTAATTTTATCTGGTGAGCATAGTTTTATGGCTGTGTTTATTTGATTTCTTAGTATGTTGAGTTTTTGTTTTGTTTCATGTGCTGAGTCCCAAGAAATGTATAGTCCAGTATGGGTGATTTTTCGGTGGATATCTGTTTTGAATTGTGTGTCGGTTCTTGTAATTTTGAGATGAAGAAATAATATTTGATTGTTTTCTTCCTGTTCACATGTAAAGTAAATGTTGGGATGTATAGAGTTAATGTGATTGAAAAAATTAAGTGTGTTTTCTGTCGATTTGAATCCCGCAACCGTGTCATCTACATATTTGTACCAGTATAGTGGTGGATGTAATGCTGTGTTAATTGCTTGTGTTTCAACTTGTGTCATAAAAATATTGGCTAGAACTGGTGATACTGGGTTCCCCATGCTTAGGCCATTTGTTTGTATATAGTTGTGGTTGTTGAACATGAAGTTTGTCTTCATCGTGGTGAATTCTATGAGGGTTGCGAATTGGTTGCTGGGAGTGTCTATAGATGGGTTAGGGTCTCGGATATACAGTTCTAAGGCTATCTTGCAGGCTTCAGTGGTTGGAACTTCTGTAAAGAGGGATATAACATCAAAACTGGCCATTAAGGTTTTATGATTAAGTTGATTTAGATTAGACTTGAAATTAAAAGAGTCTTCGATGAATGAGCTGGCTGATGTTACATATTTGGAGAATGACCATGCTATGTATTTACCAAGATTGTAATTAAACGATTCATTACAAAACAAGCTCTCCTTTTTATTTCTATCGTAGACCCCTCCTATAAAAATATGTACTTAAAGACTTATCTTTGATCAAATGTGTGTTTTTGTTTAATTTTTAATTTTAATATTTTCGGACGTAATTATCTTGTTTACTTTCTAAAATGTTTTATTTTATTCTGATATGTTTTAAAAAATCCGACAAACTTTGTTTGAGAACAAGCCAGGAAGAAGCCTTCCTTACGTCATTTCCGTTGTGAAGAACATCCGGGAATCGTACTTCGCAGGAGATCGGCTGAGATTATCATTGTTAAACTTTATAAATTTTCAATGGTGTTTTGATTTTCTGTTTTCTTAGTTATATGTTTATTTATACAGTTAAGAACACCGGAAAACGAGTTTAATGTCAAAAGTAAGTAGTCAAATATTACAGAACTTATCAACGTGGATAAAATATATTAGTAGAATATACGTTCTTCGTTGCATAAACTTTCAAATCCTCACCGGGCTATTAAATTATGGTATATCATATAGTTTTTAGAGTGTAAATCTTGTATATATTTTCGATAGCCGGTGATAAGCAGTCGCTAATTGTATTGGATATATGGTTTACTAGCGTTACGGTGGCGAGTTCAAATCCTAATTATATTGTACATGTCCAACAATGTATTGTATAATTAGCAATAAATACATCGCATGGAGAATGTAAATTGAAAGTTTGCATGTAATTTCGTTTTGTGAAGTATTATTTTACTGATATTAATTGTATTTTTATGTTATAATTATAGTTTTAAGTTATAGGTCCTATTGCTTCGTGAATTGTGTTTTATGGTAAGTCTCATCTAATAATAAAGTGCACTACAACAGTATAAGTTACGTTATTTAAGTTATGACAAACATAGTATATAATTCATTTTAAAAACAAGTTCATTTGGTGAAACGCGGTTTCAGAAATTTTCACTCTTAATTATTACTGTAATTAGGGGCTTTCTGTTCTCGCGATCATAACTAACCATGTTACCAAACTAATCTTATTATCCATAAGGTCAGAACATAAGAAAAAAAGAAGGTGAAGGCATATTTTTAAGACATTGTTTATTTAATCGTTAATAAAATTGATTTTTTAACTTCTTAAATATTAAACATAGCTGATATTTTTGCTTAAGTATAAAAATTTGATATTCTTATAAACAACGTTTTGGCTACTGTTTGACTTGCTAATAACCTTGTGAATCAAAGCCATTAAATTTTGTTTTACATTATAGAGTATAGGGGTGAAATCATTGGCTTGTATTAAAGTTTAAATCATAACAACTGGCAAAAAATTGACAATTATCAAACTAACATTACTGTCAATAAGATCAGAACATAAGATAAGATAATAGAAAGACATTTGCCAATTCAAATTTACTTCTTACAAAAATAAGGAACCAAAACTACAAAGCCCTTCTCAAACTTAAATCCATCAAATAAAGTTTTAAAATGATTCAGAGTAACTGCACTCAAAACATCACCAGGTAGACTACTTCAAAGGATAGTATAGCTAAACATAACATTTTTTTTCAATTAAAGAACAAGTTTTGCATATAGGTTATAGAAGATTAAACCTAATAATAGTAATATTGGATATTGCTTTATTTATTTGACCATTCTAACAGACTACTTACAGAAAGTTGTCCAAATGTTTAGTAATTCTGGATGATTGTGTCAAGTCATTTATAACTTTTTAAGCTCCAGAAAAAAAAGGTTCTGTATCTTTAAGTCATCCTCATAGCTTCAAACAAGTACATGTATTATTTTAATAGAATTTCTATTCTCTTTCCTTCAGTTAGGCTACCAAGACTGTAATACTGAACTCCAAATGAGGCCATTCAAGGTTATGATAACTTTTTTCTCCAAAAATTCTTACTTGATTTTATCACCAAATTAGAAGAAGGTTTTTTTTTTTAAATAAACAATTATAAATAAACCTTACTTATTTTTTCTCAAACATCAATGTTTCTCTTTTACAAAAATTTGTAAAATTGCATATCCCGGTTATATACAGTCTAAAAAATTGTTTTACATTCTGGCTAGATCGTTAAGACTGTTCAAGTTCTTTATAAATAAGATAAGCATTTTCTTTAGTATTATTGTAGTTTGTTTGCTAGCATTAGTGATGGATGACAAAAATCCCAAAACAGATATCTAAGAGAACCTATGAGATGTAACCTCCAAGTCAGGAACATATTTCTACTAATAGTTACAGACTTTCTGTTCATCTCTTACCATTTCAGGATTTCAAAAATTATTTTATTTGTTAAATAATCTCTTGCAAATTACTATGTCAAAGGTTTTCTTAACCCTTTTGCACTGAATAACAACTTTTAATGTTCGTCATTGTGCTGAATATATATGTTTGATACTTCAACTAATTACAGTATCAGTACTAAAGGCATGATATCTCAGTAATAACTCAACAAAAGTCCCTGAAATATTCAGTGATTGTACCCAGTACTATACATGTTAAATTCAATACATAAGAATAACAGGAATAAAGGAAGGCCGCCTGCCACGCTGAGCCTTCAAGTCGACTGAGGTCGTCAACCTCGCCGA
This sequence comes from Tachypleus tridentatus, assembly GCF_004210375.1. Classification (NCBI taxonomy): domain Eukaryota; kingdom Metazoa; phylum Arthropoda; class Merostomata; order Xiphosura; family Limulidae; genus Tachypleus; species Tachypleus tridentatus. The sequence goes on along the minus strand of NC_134827.1, from coordinate 3,003,325 downwards.
AAGGGTTAAAGTAGTGATGCTTTATATTTGCATTGTTAATAGCAGTTTCCCTCACCCAATATAAAACAAAAAGTGTTTGGAGGAAAATGAAGTTTCACAATAAAAATTATAATGATACTTAAGATAAATGATTTTGTTTATTTATAACACAAAGGGACACAGATAAATGTTTTGGATTAAAACAAATTTTATCTACAGTATCTAAACAAAATAAAAGAATTACATTATTTGTAAGTAAGTATCTAAAATATATTGCTATAGTAACAGTAAGTTAATCAAAACTGCAACAAAAATTAAATGGGTGACAAACAAAATACTGCATTTAGCAAAAAATCACTAGTAAGCCTATATAATACATTTACATTTATTCAAGTGAACAGAAATAGGAAGGATTAAAAGAAGTTTTAAAAATGTGCATTAGTTGAACAGCTTAAAATTAACCATGTTTAGTTTATGTTCTGGCAGAATTAATTTTCAAGCTATGTTTTTCATATTTATAATTTGGTTTTACTGCTGTCAATACATTAAAATACTGAACTGTCTAACCAGGCAAAAAAATGTTTGGTTTAACTAGTTTCATGAAATAACTAACCTGGATATCGACTTAATTTGACACTACAGGCAATATGTAGCACAAAACTGTCAATTGACAGCTTCCAAAGGTAGAACAACATATTTAACAAATTTCACATTTAAATTGGTTTGCTACACCAATTCACTAAATATAGTTGCAACTGTTGTTTCAAAGTAGACAACGTGAGGTGGTTATATCATTAAATATTCTAATTCTTTATCAGTTGTTATTTTATATAATACCTGAATTTATTATGCTATTTCACAGGAAAATTCATTTAAGATTATATATCTCAAATTTTTTTTTGTAGTCATGCTTGTTTTAAATTTAATAAATAGTTTGATTATGAGTTAAGGGTGTAAAGAGTATGTTTGTTTTTTTTTCAAATTTTTTTCCTGATTCTATTCACTTTTTTTGTTATTTACAAATATGGTTAGAATGTTTCAGTTTTGAGGTGCCTAGCATTTATGCATCATAGTCTATTTAGAAAATATCTAGAAGGAGGGAAGAATTATTAGTTTATAAAATTGTTCTTAGTAGGGAAGTAAGAATAATTTACCCTTGATTTCAAAGCAACACTTATCACCTCTTTAAAAATAAAAGTAACACAGCAACTTTTGCTAATCGTTAGGTGTTTGTCCATATTGTATGAAATATCAGAAATGAAAGAGGTGGGGTTGCTTATCTGATATTTGATCTTTAAAACCCTTGGGATAATCTTGTCTGGTCTTGGTGTTTATATTTATTTGTAACTTCTGAATCATCCTACTTACCTCTCATGGACTAATATGTACTTAATGGAGCTCAATTCAATATTTAGAATGCTTAGGATCAGGAATATTTCTAATGTTTACTTTTGCATAAAAACAGAAGAAAAGATAAGTTCTGATACAATTTATTACCTCCACTCAGAGTTACAGCTAGTCTCAATTTGACTGCCCTCTAGGGAGCAAATATTCACTCACCACTAGCCTTGAACTCCAGTTAGATTCCATGTGGTTCCTCTGTGTTTATGTATGCAAATTAACATGTGACAATCTGCCAAAATACGAGTGTAACAAACACTACAATTATAGCTGGCTGGCCATATACAATTGAACCCAATCATCATTAATTGATTTGTTAACACTTGGTTCTTGATGTCAGGCATTTTTTATTTGTGTGAATTTTGAAAATTTGATTACTTTTTTCTGCATTTAAAAGTATGTTTATAACCAACTATTGAGTTGGATTTCTTTATTTGATCTTGAATTTTGTTTTTCATTAAATTAGCATTAGTCAGTCATTTTTTAATTCACAATTTATTACTATGGATACAATGGCAACTCATGGTACTGGTGTTGAACAGCCTGTAACAACAGCTACAAGTATGGCATTATTGGTGGAGGAAGTGTTGGTGTTAGTTTTTTGGGAAATAGCTTCTTTCATGTGGACTGAAGGGTTTCCCAATCTTAAAGCAATTCAGCCATTACCTGAGGGTTTCAATCAGGATAATGTAGATGTGAACTGCTTTCCTCATCCCTATTCTTTTCTTAGCTGCAGTATCTAGTTGTGAGTTTTGATTTTCCTCCTTTTCCTGATATTGGGGTCCATGCTGAACTCCTTTCCTCATCCCCATTCTTTTGCTGTGCGGTCAGGTTCTTGTGCCATTGCAGCACTTAGACCTCATTAACCATTTTTCAACTTGGTATCACATGTCATTTGATCTCTTCCCTCCTTTTTAGCTGCATTATCTAGTTGTGAGGTTTGATTTCCCTTCTTTTCCTGATATTGGGGTCCATGCTGAACATTTTTGCAGAGTAATTACATGTGGGATTTAATATGCCGTGCTTCCCACATACCATAGTATCTCATGCACTTACATGTTATTGTTCAGCAAATTCTTTCTTGATAGACAATTATTGGGTTCATTTTTTCCCCTTGGGAATTGGACCTTGATACTCCAGGGTGTTTTTCTCAAACATAATTGCTTACCACAATTTTTTTCCTCACAACACTCCTTTATTATTTCATGTCCATTCATCTATTGTCCAAGACTTTGTCATTCTCCCAAGTGTTTTTCAGTTGAAGCCCATACCATCCTCCTCACTAATTTGTCCATATTTTCTTTGTTTGCTCTTTCTTTTTACCCTTGGCTTCTGTGTTGCTGAGGCATTTTTTGTCAGGATGCTTTTCTTTTCTTAGATTTATGATATTTGATGGGCTTCTAAGCAACTTGTAGTTTCATTTTGAATCTGCTATATTGCACACTTCCCTAACTTGCTGTTGTCACAAACTCCTTCCACTGTATGATTCCTGCCCTTCTTTCCTGGCCACTCTCTATATTGTACCATTATTCACAGATGCCCTGTATGATGTGAACATTACATGTGACTAATTTGTGTATTTAGGTCTGGTGGGAGCCAGGCTTGCTTGTTTCTCTGAAGTTTGGAAGACTTTTACTACTTATCTTTGGGTCATTTGAATTTTATCAGAAGGAGTCTTCCACCTTATCCTTTGTCCCAGTTCCTCTCCTGCTTAAGATCCCATTTCCTTGTAGCATTTTGCAGAAGCAGTTCAAGTTCTGCTCATCAGTGATGCCATTGAGTAGATTTTTCTTTGTTTTCATGGTTCTTTTCATAATATTTTGTTGTCCCCAAGAAAACTGAGAATTGGCATCTTGCAATTGATCTCTTCTATTTGAATTGCCTCCTCAACATACCTCAGTTCACCATGAAATTATAACTGCCTCTCATGTGGGCCTTTTCTCCAGGATTTTGGATAAGTTTCATTGTGTCCAGTGATTATTTTTACATGCTTATTGTTTGAGCTTCACATCATTTTATGCATTTTGTCCATGAGGATCATATTTACTAATTCCATCATTTTATAGATAACTGGCTCCTTCTGGCTTCATTTTTCACAGAGTCATTCTCACACTCTCAACTTCTAAAAGAATCTGATTGGGTGGGTTTTATCAAGAATGAGAAGCCCAATACTCACCCCACTCAATATCTTTTTCAATTGGGGGTGTTTATCTCAGCTTGCATCACAGTTCAACCCAGCCTTTCTCTTTTTCTGTGATCCATGGAGGTTTTAGTTTAGCATTTCCTTTCTCTATCTGAGAGTTTCTGTTTCTGGAGGCACTTATTCCTCTGGATCATGCTCACGTGTATTCCTTGAAGTAGTACTACATGTTCATTGCTACCTCATTGGGAACCCTCTGAATTTACAGATATGCTTTCCTGTTTCCCTTCAGACCATTTTCCTTTGGTGGTTAAACATAGATAACACAACACTGGGAATACATATTCCTTCTACTCCTTTGTATATCCATATTTTTACAGATAACTCATTGTCAGGCATGGGTATGTGCTGCATTACATAGGTGATTTTGGGCTGTTGGTCTCAGGAGGAGTTAGGTCTTCATATCAACCTTTTGGTACTCCCTGCTGTTTATTGAGCAATGGTTTATTTCCTGTCATCTCTGCAGAGTAAGACTGTTATGATTCATTCCATCAAATTAACAGTTGTCTCTATATCTCCTTATCTGGGCTCACATCTATCAAATTTGTTTGATGGCTCAACTGCAGTTTTCTATCCTCATTCCTTCTCCAGGAACAACCACCATTTACCTCTCCCAATCCCTCCACTGAAAGTTCACTCAGGGATGCTTCATTCCCACACTCCAGTTTCATACATAACATTTGTTTGGTTCCTTGTGAGAGGTTCGGGACTATCTGCATGTGTAGCATCCCTGTTGTCTCACACTGCCTGTTCATTATCTGTATCTGTATATTAACTTAAGTGGGGAATATTCAATTGTTAGTCTATCCGGTATGAATTATCCCTTTCCTTCACTTCCTCAGATATGTATTTTTACATGGTTGTTTGACGACGGTTTGTGCTTTTCGACTAGTCAAGGCTATGGGACAGCGCTGTCTTCTCATTTTTGTTTTTCCAATTTTTGCTGTGTATTTATCTCTCTAGTTATTTCCTTTCTTCCCATATCTCATATTTATTTCTGCTGTGATATGGATCATCATCTGTATCTGGTCCATGCTTTATGATGTGTTGTGCACTGCACCCTTCTGTGGCTCTTGCTTCCCTAGTTTACCCATTGAAATTTATCTGTTTCTTGTGATATTTCTCCTGGGAACCTTACTGATTGGATTCATTAGGTTATCTGTATTGTATATTCCTCCCTTTCTTCTGAATCTTGCCAGTTGTTTGGTATATTGTCTTATCTGATCCAACACTTTTCAATGTCCTTGGCTACACATTTCTGTTATTCTCTGGATGAGATTATCGAGGCTGATATGTGGACCATTCCCCACATCTTGGTGTTGTGCTTCCACCATCTGGCAGTTTCCTGCTCAGCTGGCTGTTGTCCTCCCAAGTAACTGTTCTCCAAAAACTGGTACAGCTCTTAGTGGGTAAGTTATTTTCATTTTCTTTTTTTGTCAGTGTACTAATTAACATGTTATGGATCCTGCTCTGTGATGAGTAGTGCCTGTCCGGGTATACTGATATCTAAAATTTACACCACAAGATATATAAGGTCTATTACATCACTATTGATATGGGGCATTTGAAATGATCATTTGCAGGCTTCTTCTCAAAGTATACTGCATCATAACTATATTTGTACTGGACTGTACTAACATGAGTAAAGCAGAAAAAAAATCACTGCTTAACTCATATTTCTTAGATTGCCAGAATTTGGAACATTCTGCTTTTCAGATTAGGGTTTCATGGTTACCCTTTGCACTTTTCTGATGATGCATTTTTCCAGACACTCAAACATATTTCTTCTTTTTTTTCTTCCAGTGGAGTACAGGAGTTCTTACTGCTTTCCACCTTCTGTCTGGTGAGGTTGAGGGATGATGGAGAATCTACTTGAGTGTACACAATTCCACTCATTCTGCCTGCTTTGAAGGCCTGATTATCCTGCTGCTGTAGGTTTGATGTTTTATTATAGGTGCCACCAGTTTGGATTTTCTGACTATTTCTCAGTTTGTCTCTTCAGTTGGGAACCTTCCTTCTACTGCCCCCTGGATGTTGGTTCATGGGGGAATGGGTTTTTGTTGGAGCTGGACTAGCCAATTTAAGTACTCACATGAGATTGAGAGGGGGATGTGTTCCTACTACAAATTGTTACATTCCCAATACTTATTGGTTCTGAAATGGCATTTCCACCTTTCTGATTTTGTCTAGATGTATGTTCCTGGAGTTTATTGTTTCAGGGTGTGTTGGATATGTGTGCATGCTAGTTTAGGCTCTTAAAATGGAGACTTAACTTCCTTTCTAGTTCCAACACCTGAGAGGAATGGTTGAAGACCTTCCTCCTGCCAGGGGCCATTTGAGTTTCTCTGATGGCTTTTGTCTGAACTGCAGCTGACTTCCTGATTATGATCTGATGCACCCTAGTCATTCTATCTCCATTCCTTTTCCTTTTGGATAATGGGATGAATCACTTGTTCCACCCTTTATTGCAATGCAACACCAGTTGGCTTCACCTAGGTAAAGAGTATACCTGATTCAGATGTGGTGTGGCTTCCAACTGGTGTTTCCTCTACATAAAGGTGGCACACTCCATGGGTGCTCTTCAGATGCATTTGATGGGTGCTTATCTGGGGAATTTTACACTGGTCCTTTCATCTGCTCAATGTAACTGTAGAGGAGGTAAGTAATTGTATCAGAAGTTAATATTTGCTTACACTGAAATATATTTCCAATATATTCTTATCTCACACTCCCTACCCACTTGTCCTTCCCTCTTTTGGTTTTGTTTCTTGTGCTTAATTTTGAAGTGAAGATTGAATTCAACTGTATATATGTAGTCAGTTGCAGTAGGAGGGTATGTGACACTCATATTGGTGAAAAGTTGTTGCATGCTAACTTGCATACTTTAATGCAACTTATTTATTTGGTATACACATGGAATGAGATTGAAATTTGAGGCTAGTGGCAAATTAAAAGTTGCATGCTAGAGGGCAGTCTAATTACGAATAATTATAACTATGGGAAGAGGTACATAGGAATTGAAAATACATATTTTCAGTGTCAGAAAATATTAACATTTATATGCAACTGTTTATTATTATTCATTAAAATTTTGCTGTTAATATGCTTTACAGACCTAATCCTCATTTTAACATTTTGCATAACTTTAATACTTAAAATGAATCCTTGCTGTTGGCATGAACATTAATCAGGCAGCTGTTTCCCTATGCCCTTTTGAATTTTCTAATTTCATTTTAACAAAATTTATCATTCCTTTAGTGTTTTATAAACCTTCAACATAAAATATCTTTCAGTTTAAAGTTTTCAAACTTAAGATATTTATCCCTTATTTGCTCTTTTGTTTTTTATTTGTTACTTATTTGTTTTTCTTCTTCTTGGGAACATGCCTATTTTGTAGTAACAATGTAAATGCATTATTATAAATCATGATTGAAAAAAGAACTACATGTTTATTTATGTTCTTTCTTGGATATGCCCATACAACTCTTCAGTAGTTTTTAGCATATCAGTGCAGATATCTCCAAAAATAGTCTTTTATTCATTTTCATGGTTGTGGTATCTTATTAATTTCCACATGTTCCTGAAGCCTTTCTTTCTCCACATTACCCAGATTTGCATCTTTGTTAATTTTTCCAAGGCTCATAGGTCAGTGAGCTCTATCTGCCTTACATTTATGGGTTTTACAGGAAAGCTGTACTTTGTTTTGGCTTTGAGCTTAATGAGAAAGAAGCAGTCCTATAACCATACCTTTCTACTACCTTTGATCCAAAGGGGTGTCTGGGCATTTGATCTATTTCCAACATCCAGTCACCAGGGATGAGGTTCTTGCTTCTTCACAGACTTGCCATCTACTTTTCTCTTATCTGTCTGGTCTTCTTATCATGAAACATTCAGATGCCTCTGCTGTTTCATTCTTTCCCTAACAGAGAGACACTCACACCAAGGGTTTCTGTTTTTCTGTCTCTAGACTTTTGGGCCCATGATCTTTCCACATTTACTTGTTGATCTGTCATATCTTAGGTGATCAGGCTCTGGTAGCAGATCAACTGTCACACATAAGTGTAGACTCTTCTGATTGAGTGTCTTTTCCATCCTCTGGATTTTCAGTGGAGTTGCCCATACTTTGGACACTCTGCCATCACTGAGTTTCCACCTTCCTACCACTCATTTGTTATCCAATCCCAGACTCTACAGCTCTGGTTGAGGATGTTCTGTTTCTGATATTGTTTAGTTCTTTTTTTAAATATGTTTTGGACATATTTCTTACCCTTTTCTGTTATTGGAGCTGTCAGTTACTTTTGTATTGGCCTTCTTTTACAACATTTGCCACAGGAACAGGCTCATCTTCATTGACTGATCAAATCTTGAGGTGGCTTGGGAGGATGTTTAAATGTTTTTTTTTCCATTCATCTTCTATTCCTTTTTTTGTCTTTTTCCCAACCCAGCTTATTTTGTTTGTTCTTTTTAGGTTATTTGTGGTTATCTCATTGGTACTGAAGTTTATAAGGACTCTTCCAGTGTAGTTTCTTGCTGTGGGGTTCCTCTTCCTTTATTCATTTTCTTTCACTTTATCTGGTGGGTTAAATGCTTCTTTTGGTTAGTTTCTTATTCCATGAATAATGTCTCTCTTTCTTGTTATTTTTCATATTTGCTCCTATTATGCTTGTTGTTTCATAGCTTCTCTTGCCATTAGCCATTGATGTTCCCTATATGAAATCTTGCAGGAGGGGATGTGGACAGCCCCAACACATTAGTATCACAATATTTACACCACAAGGAGGTTTCAACTATCCTGGCCTTTGTTTCCTTTCATTTACTATTTTTCTTTCCTTGTGGTGGTTCTGATGGTTTGTGTTGTTAATTTTTTGCCTTTCTTTCTCAGGTCTCTCAACCATCTTATTCTAACCCTACATGAATATATTTCCATATTATGGCAAAGTGGAATCCTCTGAGTATCCAGTTTTGCCTCACAGGGAGTACTTACCTAAAATGTGTGTATAACAAAGGAGTATGGGAAACATTAAGCCCATTTACTCCTGCTTAGTATCCATTGTTGAAATGAGTTTTATTGCAAGACTGCTTTGGTGGTATATATGGGCAGTTGGACAAACTGACATTCCACCCACCTTAGTGACAAGTTAGCACCGAGCAAAAGATTCTTATAACAATATATTCTGTTCTACCACCTCTACTGAGTGAAGAGTATTTCCTGTTTGAGTTGGCTGTGGTCTTCTACTGAGTGCTGTTCTTCTAGATTATCTATGTTTCTAAACCAGTTTATAGAAAAAAGCTCATTTTTATAATTTTTCTGCACTAGATCCTCTACTATCTTTAGTGTGGGTTTTTATCACTGTGGTGCAGAGAGGTTAATAGCATTTTTAAAGTTAACATTTTTCTTCCCTGAAATTGTATTTTAGATAGATACTATCTTTTTCTCTGTACCACTCCCCACATTTTCTCCCCACTTGTGGTGTATTTTGTTTGCCTTGTCAAGAGTGAACCTATGTTTACCTGCAAGAACACATGAAAGACACATCTCCTTCCTGTTGGTGGAGGGATAAAGCCTAATAATGATTACATCATAAGATGGTATATTACATATTAACACCCCCTTGGTATGGATTCCTGTACGTGGTGAGGGGGACCTCCCAGGGAAGGTTCTATTCTTTCAGGTTACCTCCTCTGGGATCTAAACATTGACCCACGTGTTTGCTGTGCGTGGCGACCCATGAAGGGGAGGAGAGGATCCTGGTGGTTGAGGGGTCCAACCCTAACACACCACTTTGGCCTTGAATTTTTGTAGACGGGCGGCCTTTGGGTGGCCCCCCTTGGGTCAGTCGGCTGGTCCACTTGGGCTAGAGTCAACCAAGTACCAGTGTTAGAAGTTCTCAGTGGGTGTTGTGGACATTGTGTCTGATGCTGGTGTTTGGGAATAGTGCTCACGAAATCCTGGCGTTGCCACAGTGTCCTTGCTTGACGTTGTAGTGCGTCCCCTTGTAGGGCTCCATGGCGGGTGGGGTCAGTGGTTACTGAAATTTTTTTTTTCCTATGGATTCTTCTAATAAAAATGTAAATAAAATATTGAAGAAAAAGTCAACAGGTAAACGACCACGTCTTGAAGACTCTGATCAGCAATCTTCAATGTCTGTACCACCAGTTGTACCTCATTTTCTCATCCTACATTTTTTTTGAGAAAAACCATTAGGGCAAATGTCCCCCTTTTTTATTCAGAAGGGACTGGAGGGACTTGCTGGCTCTCCAAAGTCAGTAAAGAAACTTTGATCTGGAGACATATTGGTTGAAACATCCACATCCCAACACAGTGAACTCCTCTTGAATTCAAAGGCAATTGGGGATGTACCTATTGAGGTTACCCCTCATGCTACCTTGAATTCATCACAAGGTGTTATTGTTGAGAGGGATTTGAAGAATGTCCCCAAGTCGGATATTTTCACTGGTTTTTCCATTCAAGGAGTTTCTGCAGTAAGATGCATCTCCATTCGCAAAGATGGAGTTACACTGCTGACAAATATCCTTGTTTTGACATTTACATCACCACGTGCACCTGCCACCATCAAGGCAGGTTATCTAAATTGCAAGGTACAGCCATGCATTCCAAACCCTCTCCAATGTTTCCAATGTCAGAGGTTTGGCCACTCAAAGATGTAATGTCGTGGTTACCTGACATGTGCTTGTTGTGGTGGGAAGGACCACGATGCCTATGAGTGTGACACGGACCCACATTGTGTCAAATGCAATGGTTTTCACCATTCCTACTTTCGTTCTTGCCCTAAATGGTTGGAGGAAAAGGAGGTGCAGCATTTGAGAATGACTCATAACATTAGTTATCCTGAGGCTTGGAAATTGCTGTCCACCACTTTATCTCGGACATATGGTGCTGCAATTTGTTTCACAACTACAGTGGGAGTGCTGACAGATCTCTCTATGCCTCCAAGAGAATCGTTCTCAAAACAAATGAAAAGCCTTTTGACCTCCATGGTTAAAAAAGTTGATGAATCAACTTCTACACTCATCTCTGTTCCTCCCATACATTCCAACAAACCCCAAAATCCACATCCTTTGGTTCCAAATACAGGCATTTCTTCAGATACATCTTTTCCCACCCCAAGATGCAAAACAATCATTCGTTCACATCCTCAATCACTGGAATCCCCTTCCAACAACAAAGACCTGCCCAATCGACCCAGGGCAGGATCCATGGAGGTTGATAGACCTCCTCCAACTAAGGACAGTAAGGAAAAACCATGTGGTTGTAAACAGAAGGGTTCTCCAGCCACTTCGCCTACATGTCATTAATAATGGCCACCTTGATACAATGGAGCTGTCAAGGTTTACGTTCTAATCTGGATGACATCAAGGACATGAAAACACTGATTGCTTCCGACCATCCTGTATGTCTTTCCTTACAAGAAATATTTCTGAAACCTGCCATTACTGTCACCTTTTGGCAGTTTTCTCTGTACAGAAATGACAGGCTGTGTGATGGACGAGTACATGGAGGGGTGGCACTGTTGGTTGATCAGCATGTGTCCTCCCTGTCTTTGTCACTCAACACACCCTTGGAGGTCATAGCCATCCGTGCTTCCTTGGACAAGTCATCCAATACAGATCTTGGACCAGATGATGTACACTATGACATGCTGTGCCATCTATCTCCTGCTTCTCTTGATATTCTTTTAATTGTTTTTAACCAGATCTGGCAGGAGAATGTTTTTCCTCATGCTTGCCACCAAGCTATTATCTTACCTTTCTCTAAGCCTGGGAAAGATCCCAAGATTCCTTCAAACTACTGTCCAATTGCTTTGACTAGCTGTCTCTGTAAGACCTTAGAGAGGATGGTTAATGCTCGTCTTGTTTGGTTCTTTGAATCTAACAACCTCCTTTAGCCCACCCAGTGTGGGTTCCGACGACAGCACTCCACCATGGACTACCTAATTGGACTTGAAACGTCAATCAGAGAAGCCTTTCTCAAATGACAACATCTTGTATCAATATTCTTTGACATTGAGAAGGCTTATGACACAATATGGAGATATGGCATTCTGCAAGACCTCCATATATATGGGTTACGTGGCCATTTACCCATATTTATTAAAAAATTTTTAACGGACAGAAGATTCCAAGTTCGTGTGGGTTCGACACTTTCTCGTTCTTTTCTACAGGAACTTGGGGTCCCTCAGGGCTGTGCTTTGAGTGTCACACTTTTTAGTATAAAGATTAATGCCATCACTGAACAACTCTCTCTTACTGTTGCAAATGGGCTCTATATCGACGACTTTCACATCTCGTGTCAGTTGATGAACATGAGATATATTGAGTGGCAACTACAAACTGCCCTCGATCATGTACTGAAGTAAATGGCTTTAATTTCTCTTTCTCTAAAACAGTTTGGATGCACTTTTGCTGCCAACAGGGTATTCATTCTGATCCTGAACTCCGTATCGGTAAAGTTTTGCTGCAGACCAAGTTCTTGGGGCTTATCTTTGACCATAAGCTGACCTTTATACCACACTTAAAGCAGCTATGGGTAAAATGCACAAGAGCACTGAACATCCTCCGTGTCCTCTCTACCACCAGTTGGGTAGCGGATCGATGTTCTATGTTAAAGATGTATCGTGCTCTTATTCGATTGAAACCTGACTGTGGATCAGTGGTCTATGGCTCTGCCAGACCATTGGCCTTAAAGATGCTGGACCCTATTCATCATCAAAGACTTCGACTCTGCACTGGGGATTTCCTCACCTCCCCAGTTCAGAGCTTATACATAGAATCTCATGAACCTTCTTTGCACCTTTGCTGTTTGCAACTGTCTTTACTATATTCTTTGAAACTTTGTTCCTTACCAAAGCATCCCACCTGGGGTTGTGTTTTCCTGCCTTGGTGGGCCATACTTTTTCAGAACAGACAATCTGCCATTGCTCCTTTTGGTCTTCGTGTCTAAGCGCAATTGGATGAATTGGGTCTGTCCTTGGACAGTGGATTGCAGAATCCACTGATCAGCCCATCCCACCATGGCTTATTACAGTCCCGAAATGTGACCTTTCTTTAAGTCATCTGAGAAAAGCAGATACTCCCAATTGGAAGTACCATCTTTTATTTACTGAACATCTTTTGAACAATTTTTCCATTGCAATTTATATGGATGTTTCCAAATCAGGTGACTGTGGGTTCTGCCAGCAGTATGCAGAAAGTAATAGCTCTTTGTGATGCAGAGAAAAGAGTTGAGTATCTGAAACACATTTTCAAGAAAGGAAAATGTTAACTTGATTGATTAAATTCTATAATGTTTATCAGTAGAAATTATAGAAAATATGTAGGTGTTGATGAGGTTATTGAAAGTATTTTTAGGTGGTTTTGTAATCTATATCACAAAATATTGTTGTAGTAACAATTATCATTGTGAACCAAACATTTAACTACATGTATAAACTATATGAATTACTACATTTTTGCTGTATTCCTAACAACCAGTTGCTATATTAATATAAGGAATGAGTATCATGATGTCTTTCTTTAATGTTGCATCATTTATGAAGAAGTGTTGTTCAGCTTTTTTCCTCTTTATGAGAGAATACTTCCAGCAAGAATTGCGGACCTTAGCTGTTGTTTCAACTAAATAGATGAAATCAATTAAATTTTATATATATAAAAAAAAAAGATAGTAACATAATGGATTAGTTACATTTTGCATGTTTGTATCTCTGTTGGTTTGTCAGACTTACAATTTTTGGTAAGATAAATATAATCTTTTTTTTTTAGTTAAGTGAGTTATTTTTTTTTGTAGTACAGCAATTACAAGATGGTGCAGTTTATTCCTTTGGTAAAAATAACTGTTTTAGAAACAAACTAGTACAAACTAAAATTTATACATTTATATTCAAAACTCAATTTTTTTTTACTTATTCTGTTTACTAGTGCATGGCTCTGTAATCATAAGTGAACATATCTAAACTTCTGTGTTGTATAAAGAGTGATTATGAATCTGTAGAAGTACTGCCTATAGTTTTGGACTCTCGCTACAGAATGTATACATATTGACATTTTAAAAGTTGTGCAGCAAGAGGTACATGTGCCTACACAACATTACAGACTTTAAGGGACAGTTTGGTCCTTCAAGGCTGCCCTAAAAATTTTACACCTTAGTGAAAGTAAAAAAATTAAAATCTACCTTTTACCTTTCAAGACATAACTTATTCTCTTCTTAAACTCTTCTATGATCCATCCTCCACTACTTTTGATAGCAATTTATTACATAAGCTTATTATCCATTTAGAAAAATAAAGCACTTCACCACTCTGACAAGATCCTCTTCTTCAGTCAGGCTGTTGGCTGGGTGTACTTTATACTAAGTGTAAGAATTCAAATTATTATCACCCAAATGTACTACCTTTCACTTACCATATTTAAAGGATTTTTTGCCAGCTGTTTCATTTAAGACATTTAAGCTGCTAAAAGAAGATTAATATTTTGAACTTTTATCACTAAAGAAAACAAATTAGAGGAAGCTAGATTCAGTTATCAGAATTGTTCAGGATGGTCTCTTTAAAGAGTTGAAAGAAAAGTTCAGTTATAAATAGCTTTAAATGTGAAAAGCTGAGACATTCTATTGTTCTTTGACAAAACAAGTCTTTTGCTTGAGGTATATGTATAGACTGCATAGTTAACTATCAAATAATTTAATCTGTATTATTGGTTTGAATACTTCTGAACTGTTGTTAGATAGGAGAACAATATATATGTGAAAAGATACATTTATTTGTGATGATTTTGTGAGAGAAGGGGTGAGATGGATAGACCAGATGCTTTTCTGTCAACTTGTATTTTCTGATGCTGTTTGTTTTACTTTTACAAGGTATTCTTATCATATATTTTAGACTACAATTCATAGAAAGTGGCTTTTACTGCAGTACGATCATACAATGTTATAAAATAATAATTTTTAACCATAAGAATTTTGATTGGTAAGATAAACAATGACAAAATTAATGTTGCATTTATTCTTGACATTGAGAAATGCAATAACTTGTAAGATGAACAGAAAAGTAAACCATCTTAAAGCAGATTCTTCTTGGTTATGTACACACTTTTTTTTCTGAATGAAAATCTTGCATATTAATTATTGCTGGATGTACATGTGAAAAAGCAAAGTCATTCATTTCATGAATAATTTAATATCTACAAAAGTTATATTAAACAGTGTTGTCTTTTTGTATATATTCAACAAAACTTGAAAGAATGCAAACTGTTCCTACTTTCTCCTATTATTAGACAAACAGTTAAATATGAAATGTTATGAGAGAAAAATTCTCCTAAGAACAAACTTATGATTTCAGATCTTATACACATAAATTTTGTTGCTAATTTTATATTTGTATATATTACTTTTGAAAATTATCCTATTCAGTTCCTAATGTAATTGAAAACAAAATGCTTTCCTGTAACCTAAAACATCTTTTGTGGACTCATCTTCCAAATATCCATTAAATAGATATATATAAGCTGTATTGAATTTAGGTTATTGTTTTGTGGGTGAATACAAGAGGTTGTTTGGCCCTCTGCCAAGGTGTACAAATTTAGCTTTCTTAAAGGACAGTTCTTTAACCTTTTAAGTAATACTTCAGATAACATAGGAGCTGAAAAGAACTACAATTTGCAGTTAAATGGTATACATGTGTGAACATGTGGTAAACATACTTTCCTTTGTTACAGTTGTTTGTTCAATGATGGTACCATAATAGGAGAAAGAATTGTGTCTTCTTCTGGTCAGAAACAAGTATTAAGTCATGGCAATTGTTGGAAGTGGTCGTAAGAGAGTTACTACAAAATTGTATTCTGCAGAGGATCAAGCCTTAGATCAGATTGCTCGTGAGGTATTCAAACTAATGATACTTGTTTTGTTCAAATACTTTTTTTAACTTTATTTTGTTAGGTTAACATAGCTGAGTTACAGGAGCTTTGTGTTGTATTTCTATGTGTATTATAGTTCTTTATTGTTACAAATTTTTTACATATTTTATTGATAGTTTTTGAATTTGTTAGACTTTAATGCTAAATTGCTCTCCATAAATTAAAATGTTTAACATAATAACCTAAAGGACTTTGATGTTTAGAACTTTATTTGTGGATCCACATTCTAAAATGTGTGGTAGATTATCTATAAATGTTATTGTAATTTTGATATAATTGTGTCATATTTCTAAAGTTTTCTTGTAATATTATGGTATTAATATTTTGCTTCATATAAATATTACTGTAAATTTCAATTATTTCAGATATCATACCAATGTTGAGTTTTTGTAGATTGTTATTGAAACAGGTTTAAATGCATTATTCTCATAGTTTCATGTAAATGAGGTGATGAAACATTTTTTTTACATCAACAAGAGGTATATGGGTGTGAAACAAATTGTATGTTTCAGATCTAACTAAGGTCATCAACATCTAGTAAAAGAATCTACTAGTTATAAGAAATATTATACGAGCATAAAGAACAAAGTATGACATAAAATTATGAATTTTGTGAGAATATAAGTGGTGTTTGTTGTTATGAATCTGTCAGCATTAAGTAGGTTATGCATAATCAATATTTTTATTTTTACTCAAGTTAAAGTTCTTTGTTATTTTGAGTTATACTATTTTCTTTGGTCAACACTTTCAAAAAGTAATATTATATTAAGTGGACTATAGGTAGTTACTGTGATATTTCCCATTATATCTAGATATTAACTATCTTTTGTACAGTATCTTTTTTTTCAGTTCTTCTATCTGTACATTGTGACCTGTAGAGCTTTGGCCTACAGGATAGTTCAAGAAACATATTTGTATAATGTACGTTGTTGTGAATGAATTAATGTGTTTAAGTGCTTTAAAATTATGTAAAATGTATACACATAGAAACTTTAGAATTATTGATTTTATTTAAAATTATTAAAATTGTTATCAGTAGACATTCTAAGAAAGATACATGTGAAGATTTGTAGACTTTCAATGATCTGATTAGAGTTACTTTCATCCTAAAGTTTCCTTTGATGGACATAAATGTACTTAACATAATTAGCACTGGGGCATTAGACATAGTCAATTATACAGGTAGTTTTGTATACATAAGATGACTGCTAGTCCTTTCCATAAAACAGTCATCCACAGCTTAACTGGAATTTTTTCTAGGTCATGACCATTGTAGTTATTATTCAAACTGGTTTTCTTTGTAAGTTCTTGAGTGGGTGGCATTACTCCTACTTGTTGTTTATCAGGATTATGTATATTGAAAACACATGCTGTTTTCTTTTTGCCAGGAGCTGTTTTTACCAGGGTAAATCATTGCAGCTCAAATATTAAGCACAGAAAGGTAAAGAAAAAATAAGGTAGTTTGCTGTTTAGTATATTTGTATATGGTATTCTCTGTATTGAAACTTGATAAAATACTTTTAAATGTGCCACATGTAAAAAAAATAAAAGGTGGTTAGAAAATAATTTGTATCTTGTAAAATAAAGTAGAAATGGCTACAATAACTTTCCCTGTAGCAGTTAAATCAGAATAATTAACCTGGCTATTAGAAACCATGTTGCTGGTATATATTTCCAGAATTGTAAATTTTTTTGTTATAATTACTAAATTATTGACTGCTGTTGGGATACTTGTTGTCTGTAATAATGTACAATATACACGCACCAAATATTCAAAAATAAAATACTGTTATTATCGCTATTAATCTCAATTTTTATTTTTTCAAAAATGTAAAATATGAGCTTTACCAGTGGTAAACAATGTAAAACAAATAATTAATTTGAGGGCAGAAATATGTTTATAATAAATTATAATGTTTTCTGAAAGTTGCATCATTACCACAGTGTCGAAGTTACTTTATGCTATCCAAGAATGATAGGTAGTGTAGATAAGGATTTATCATTTTGAAGGGAAAAAAAAAAGCATTTTGTATTAAGGCTCAATTTTTTTTAATAAAAAATGATAGTAACATTAAAAAAAGTAAATAGGAATTGACAAAATAATAAGTGGAGCTTGGCTATGCTTTCTTTAAGTTTACAGAATTTTTATAATAAAAGTTCCCATACCAAAAATTATGTCTTCAGCATCTTGTGCTGGAGTAAACTAATATATAAGTAGACCTTCCATTACAATAAGTAAAGATTAGCATAGCTATTTTGTTTTATGGCTTAGTCCATAAATAGCAGGCAAATGTTAGTTATAACCATTTTTAAACAGTAGTATGGAAATGATGGACTATTAAAAATAAAATCAAGATATTTTGATTTTTTTCTATAATTTATGACTATTGAATACACTAAGAATAAGCTCAGAAAAAGAAAAATTATACTTTGTGATAAAAATATTGTGTAAATTTAAATGTAGATGATGCATTATGTATATTTATTTATAACTATTCTGTGAGTGAATATTTGGTTATGGTTACTACAAGACTTAACTATGTAATGAATCCCAAGTAATTATTTTAAACTTAGAACTAAAATTAGTTATGGCTAAGATTGATACCAGCATTTTTACTCTTTTTTTCTTAAAGTACTGTGAACTAGGTTTATTTTGAGATATTGTAGGACTTATCTTTTCTAAAGGAAAGGTGGTATTACTTCACAGATCTTTTGTGGTATTTGTATTATATTCTCTAACAGTTTCAAATATAGTAGCACAAAACTTGATAGTTAGAGTTACTACTTCAACAAAGAACTTAACCAGATATTTACTGCAGTTGTTGTTGATTCTTATTTTGTAAAATATTTTCCCAAATATTACAAATAGAAATGATTGGGCCTTTTTCCATTTGATTTCCTGCAGTTTTTGTGTTTTTAAGTAATCTGTTATTATTCTATTGAAAAAAGAATGCAATTAGAAGCTTTGTATTGTGAAAGTATTATTTTGATTAATATTGCAAAGTATACAATTTTAGAGACCAAGAATAATGCATAAAACTCAGTATGTGACATTCGAGGAAATCCTTTGTACAAGTTAGTAGCCCTTTAGAGATTTTTCAAGTTGTGTGGAAATTGCATTTCATATTTTACTTTTTATTCATACAAAAGGTTTATTGAATTCTGAGGTGGTTTAAGGTATATGAAAAACTGAACTAAAAGATATGTAAGATAACAATGTAGATTTAGAAATTGTAAAACAATACAGTATGTATTTTTTTTTCTAGTTGAAAACAACCCAAGATTCTAAGATTAGATAAAATAGATATATAAAGAAGAAGAGTGAAAGATTAGTGGTTATTTTAATGTGGTTTAAATCTTGTTAAAACGTGTCCATTTTATTATTACATCTGGAATCTAGAATATAATATGCCATGAAAACTACTTAAAGCTTAGTTTTTATTAAAAGTAAGCTTGACTATAGAAGCAGTATAATTGGAAACTTGTTGTCTAGTAATCTCCAAATTTTGGATGCCTCAAGACACTTGCATTTAAAAGTGATTATAGAAAAAGAAGTTCTGATGAAATTATTAGATACTATTGGGGTAGTATTGATTTATTAATATGTAGGTAAATGTTTTGAATGTATATTTTTGGAAAAGTTTTATTTAAAATGTAACAGTATTCAAGTATCTATAGTATATTACTGTGTGAATACTGCTGTATATAAGTAAGTTTATTTGATAGTTTTTCATGTTTTGCAGTGTGCACCTGTTAGTCCTATATGTTAATTTGTTTGTGTTTGTTGTGCAATGCAGCTCAACAGATTATCTGTACTCTGTGCACAGGAAGGATCAGAACTGAATTTTAGCATTGTAAGCTTTACCTTTTACCTCTGAACTACCAGCTAACAAAATATTTTAGAAAACATGGTTATACAAATATTCTAATTGAATCACTTTATTGTGGTTTAATTTAATTTCATAGAAGTTGAAGTTTTCTGTTTTTGGAAAATAAATGTATATATAGAATTTCAAAAACAGATAAAAAAAATTGTGTTATTCTGGTTGTCAGCCTCTTCTAAATGTATCTAAGAAAGTTATCTAGTCATTTCTGTTTAGAGATTTGTTTATGTCTATGTTTTTGTTAGTTAGCTTAAAACAAAATAATTAGGATCATCAGTTTGTTTGCAAGGGTTTCTCCCTAAGATTGTGAATGAAGAATACTTCCTTTAGATCATTACATGGCAGACATGGCTTGCTTCTTTATCTCTAAAACATAGTTATCCGTGACATTTCATAACTTTTCATCATGAAAATCATCTGTTAGAAGTTTACACGTTACTAAAACGTCTTGGTAGAAACGATCCTGATTGGTGTATTACAGTATTCCCTTGTGACTGTGAATCAGAGTTTTGGTACGAAATCTGGTTTGCACTCTTGTAACATTTTCGTTTTTCAACAGCAAACAAGCATTCTCTTTTGCTTACTATAGTCGCATAACTACGAAAGTATAAATTCAATGATGCTTTAATACATTTTCTTAGAAGGTTGGCAAGACATTTAATTTCAGTTGCACAAAAAATACTTATAGCATGCATCGTTTTTTTGCTTGTAAAAATTTCAAGAAATGTAACTGGTTTCATTGGGGATGAACTACCACTTTGTTTGTCGAGTTTAAA
Organism: Tachypleus tridentatus; assembly: GCF_004210375.1. Classification (NCBI taxonomy): domain Eukaryota; kingdom Metazoa; phylum Arthropoda; class Merostomata; order Xiphosura; family Limulidae; genus Tachypleus; species Tachypleus tridentatus. The sequence continues at coordinate 2,983,157 of NC_134827.1, read as the reverse complement.
TGCTAACTTTTGTCAGCAGCTGATGAAATTAAGACTATTGTGATGTGCGGGAACCATTTCTTTGGACGTACATCAATTGAGTAGCACATAAAGAGGAAACGTTTTGAAGTTCACGCTACCTTGTTTTCGTGTAGTAGTAACTTAAAGTTATTACATGAATTATTGCTAACCTTTCTACGACACTGTAGCTGTTAATATGATACTTTTTCTGTACCGATTGTATACCACTATTCATGTAGGAGAATGGTAGGATTTAAACAAAATTTAATGAGTGCATTTTGGACATTTTTTTTATAATTCAATAAATGGGACTATGGTTAAAATATTTTAGACAGGAATGGAACAACAGGAAGCAATGGAACAACTTGCTGTTCCTTACTTCCGGAATTACCGGATTTTTAAGGTAAGATCATATGTAATTGCTTTTTTTTTAACGAAGAACATTTAATAATCTAATTGAAGTTGTATGCTTAACAAAACAATGTGGGACTAGTACCTGAAATGAAAGTTTAATCTTTTTTGTATTGATTGTAGACTTTAAAATTTTTTATCCAACAAAGAGTAATACCACAGAAAGGGTGGATAATGATTATTGAAAAGCACAGTAACTGGTTCACATGATGTAGTTTTAATGACATTGACCCAACTGTGACTGAAATATAGAAAACAGTGATCTGGTGTTCGAGGAGAAAAATGTACCTGCAGTGAAAAAAGTAATTTGTATCATAAATAAAATACTTGAGAGAATCCAAACACAAAAATCTATTAAGTCAGAAAACAGCTTAAAATAAGTAAACCTTTTTTTTTATTGTTTATCAAAAAAGGTGGCACAACGTTTCGACCAGACGTATGTTTTTATGCTTACGGTTTATATTTACTGGTCATCGTGTAAAAGTTGGAGCGACATCTGGAATTTTTTGGTAATTGTTATTGTTATGTTTCATACTTTTTGTTTGGCCCTCATGGCCAGGTGGTTAAGGCACTCGACTCGTAATCTGAGGGCCGCTGGTTCGAATTCCCGTCACACCAAACATGCTCGCCTTTTCAGCCGTGGGGGCGTTACAATGTGACGATCAGTCCCACTATTTGTTGGTAAAAGACTAATCCAAGAGTTGGCGATGGGTGGTGATGACTAGCTGCCTTTCCCCTGCTAAATTAGGGACGTCTAGCGCAAATAGCTCTCGAATAGCTTTGCGCGAAATTCAAAACAAACCAAACCAAACTTTTTTGTTTGTTACAAAGCACAAATCTGCACAATGGGTTTTCTGTGCTGTGTCCAACTTAGATATCGAAACCAAATTTTTAACGTTATTATCCATCAGACTTACAGCTGTGATTGCTTGATACTTATAAGTTTAGAACTTGAAATCAATTTGATTGTTTTAATAACTGATACATATAAATTCATAAGAATAAAAGTACCCCTCCAACAAGTAGTACAGCGGCATGTCTACAGAATTGCAACGCTAGAAACCAGGTTTCGATAGCGGTAGAGTACAGATAGCCCATTATGTAGCTTTATACTTATAAACAAACAACAAGATGAATGGATCGACAGATTTAGCAGCACATATCTGCATAGGAACGTTAACCTAAATTATTACAGAGGTATGTCTGGCGACTCACATTGCTACAAACCGGGTTTCGATACTCGTGGTGTGCAGAGCACAAATGGCTCATTCTGTAGGTTTGTGCTAAACTGAAAACAACAACAACCTAATATATTTTGTGCTACATTTGGCCGAATTATTTTAGTATTATGGGAAAAGCTAAATTATATGGGAGTGTAATAATTTCCTGTTTGTTCATATATACACAGGCACACACACACACAGATACAAAATTATAACCGTATGACTTTTCGGGCACGCGACTTTCAATTTACTAGACGTGGGCTCCAATCCCCGTCACCGTACATGGTTTTCCATGAAGGCGTTATAATATGAAGGCTAACACTATTCGCTTGTAATAGATTAGCCCAAGAGTTGGCAGTGGGTGAGGTTACCTAAGCGTTATGTTTGAAGTTTATCAATGCTAAATTAGGAATGTCTAGTGTTAGCTCTCTTGTAATTTTGTTCAAAATTCAAACCGCTAGGACTACGTGACGGTTATGCAAGTTAAAAATTAGGTATAGCTAACGCAAATAGCCTTGTGTAGCATTGCGTAAAATCGAAGTCTTTTCACATTATTTTGTACTTATATACATGTGTATTTAGCTCAACAGATGTGAAAATAAAACAGTTAAAACGTTATCAGGGCATTAGTAGGCGCCTTTTTTATTGCTTGTAAGAAACCCATGAATATACCCACTATTAAAAATAATTGAACAATATATAAAGCTTATAGAGCCAATCTATCATTTTCAAAATAATATGTGTCGGTCCTGATTCCTCCAAAACAAACATTTTTATTGATGTAATGACACACATCTTTAATAGATGCCGCCACCTTCGCATTGTTAAAACGAAAATTAGAATTTTTAAATTTCAATCTGAATGTTATCCTATATGCACCTTATGCTAAACGCCCCTAATTTTGATACGCATAAAAAAAAGTCAGCCAGCTAGCAGCATCTGCCACCGCCATGGCTGTGAATCAGAAAACAAAATGCTTATCACTTACCTAAAGCTGAAAAGTACAGAGCGTGTTCAGCAATGTAAGAACTCAACCGTGGATCCTCGTGTCACCAGCCTAACACATTAATCACGGGGTCAAACTCGATCCCGTTATAGAAATTAAGCATCACATATAATGATTCGCTTTACAAAAAAAAAGTTTACAAATTGCAAATCATGATAGCAACAAACGACTAATGTCCATGTTACCCAAATTGTAGTTCTAAAAAGGCCATAACTGCGTGTTTTATCACCAAATATAAGCCAGCATGCTGCTTTTTCAAAAGTATTATAGCACACAATTTTAAATGGAAAATTATTGTTTGAGATTAAAAACTTTTATGATTTCGTCTTCTGATGTGTGAAATTACTGGTGAGTTTATTAGAATTTTGTCTGTTATGTAACAAACAATAACGTATCTTTTTGTTACTTTGTTAACAGAAAGTTGCTATTTATACTCTGACGTATTGTTCTTTTCATATTGACAAGTTTTTTTATTTATTTAGTGGTGTTGTTTCTGTTATAGTGTTTCCATCCTAGTGGCTCATCGGAATGTCTGAAAGCCTATAACGCTAAAACTGTTTCATGCTCGTGGTGGCACAACGCATGGAAGTACTTACATATTTAAGTTTTTTTTCAGTATTTGCTGATCAAAAGTTGCCTAAGTGTACTTTTTCTCTTTTGGATATATCTTAGATTATTTTACGATGTATTTCAACCACATATACCTTGCAATATATGTACAATTAAAAAGATTTAAAAAAATTATATGTCCCATATGTACTGGCAGCCCTGAAAATCAGTTGAAAGGTTTCTTCCTACAAGACTTGAGTTGGTAGTTCGCGTTATATATATATATATATATATGTTTTTGTCTTGTATACATTATTATTTACCATTTTATCTTGCAGTTGGAATAAGTCACGCGCCAGGCTGAGTTATGCTTGAGAAATGACATTTACCAGTGTTATGATTACGAAAGTTTCTTCACGTAAGAACATAATGTCATTCTGCTACTTATTTCAGTCTTCTCCTTTTTAATTTTGGTACCCCTGTAACCTCGCTTTTTTATGCCGCTCATATCTAGCTCGTATATTATCAATCCGTTGTGTATGAGTAGTTGCTGTAGAGTTGTGCTACAACTACCCTATACTAAAAATGTCAAAACAAACTTTAGTGAGAGTTATTTTTCTAAAAATGTGACAGTAGAGGTGATGTGAATTGTGTCATTGGTAGTTTCACGGAAATAAAATGATAGAGCCCACCGAAACGAAACAGTACACTTTTATCTAAAAATATGACTGCTCGTATATTGAATTCGAATTTATTGAAATGAATGATAGTGAAAATGGTAGACCGTAGTGCATGATATGTGGGAGGTACTTCGTTATGATGCTATGGAACAATCAGAACTTGAAAAAAAGCACTTGAATATGAAGGACAGCAATCCAAAAAAGTCAACCTAAAGAATATTAAGATAGAAAACTTTCCGAATTAAAAGGACAAGAAAAAATCATTCATATTGTCAGAAATACAAATAGAGTGGCATTAAAAGCATCTCCTGGAGTGTCGCTACGCATTGCAAAGACTTAAATCTATTTACAGTTGGCGAGGAATTAATTCAGACTTGTATAAAAGACGTTTGCCTCGAACTGTCTGGCGATTCAACGACGGAAAAAAATAATTCGATACTTTTATCAAATAATACAGTGACCAAGAGAGTAGAGGAAATGTATGAAGATACTGAGGATAAGTTTTTGCAACAAATACGGTTTTAGAAATAATACGCACTTCAGCTTGATGTACGTATGATATGAAAAAAAACTATGATATTAAAAAACTTACTTTGAACTTCAATCGTATGCTAAAGCGGTTATCTGATGTTGTAATGATTATATTGTTAACCATGGGTTAGACTGGAAAGTGTGTTGGTTTTTACTCTGGTGTGGTAGCGAGCGTAAACGCAGTTTCTCCAATCTGCATAGAAACTCGTTCTTTTATCTACCATGAAATGCTAGCAACAAAGATGTCCGTTGTCCTACACGATATTCTTAGTGCGACTTTAAAATGTAAAAGCAAACGCCCTGAATCCTCGATTATTTTCACTATTGTCGTAAGTATTTCTGTGGGAAGATTTTAAATTTTTTACCATTTTTCTACATTTCCACACATTAATTCCATTGTTTTCTACAAATAACCAAAAAGTGGTAAATGTGGCCATATTAAATAAGTATGTATTTGTGTATTATTACATAAAATACACCACGCTGACACGTTGCGTAGCATTATATCATTTATAGATTTATATATTATAATACATGTTATAACCGACAGAAACAACTTTTTTGTTTGTTATTTTGACGTAAGAAATCTGACACCAAAAAGGTTTGTTATTTTTGTCCGTCTTCTCCCCATTTTCTTGAATTTTGAAACTTACGTCCTTGGCTAATTGCTTATGCAGTATTGAAACAGTAGGCCGGTCTGGCCATTCCTAACAATAAAAATCATTTCATTGGTGTTTGGTTTCCTTCTCAGCACTTTGTGATACTCTCTTTATTTCTTATTTTTATAATATTCGTGTTCTATACTAGAAAGTATTTTGTTGAAATAAAACGGACACATTGTGTAGAATATTTCATACACACAAACACAAGGGGAAAAAGAATTATACGTGTAACACGAAATAAGATGATATTGATGTTTCATGCAATTTGATTTTAACAAAACTACCCACTCTCAATCTAGTATTCAAGTATAGTTACTGAAACAATCGTTTTCTGGTGTCAGGATTGTACACTATAAATTTCTAGTAGTTCACACTTACTTTTTTTTTTTTTTTTAAATAGCCTGCAGTTTGCTAAGTAAAGTTTCTATATTGTGAGTTTCGGTAATGAAAACAGTCATACGAATCAGAGGAGTAAGGTTAAGTCCCTTAAAGGAGTCTACATTTATATGTGGCCCGGGTTCGAATCCCATCCGTATTAAACATGCTCGTCCTTTCCGATATGGGGGTGTTATATATCACGGTCAATCCCACTATCTGTTGGTAAAAGAGAAGCACAAAGTTGGCGGTGAGTTGTGATTACTAGCTACCTTCCCTCTAGTTTTAGACTGATAAATTAAGAACGGCTAGCGCAGATAGCTCTCGTGTAGCTTTGCGCAAAATACAAATGTAACAAACTCTTTGGCCTTTGCATAGCTCGGCGGTTAAGGTGCACGATTCCCAATCTGAGGCTCGCGGGTTCGAAACACCGTTTCACCGAAATACTCACCCTTTCAGCTGTGGGGGCGTTATTATGTGATGGTCTGTGGTGATAAAATGTTCTCCTTCTAGCTAATCACTGCTAAAGTAGGGACAGGTAGCTGAGATAGACCTCGTGTAGTTTTGCACGAAATTCAAATCAAACCATAGCATTCTCTCTAGCTGAACACCTCAGTGTTTAGGATGGTAACTACAAAGAATCACATATCAATAAAAAAAAACATTTGATGGTATTATTCTTTAAAATACAGGTGTTACAATATTAATAAAAAAAAAACAACTGATATTGGAGTTTTCAGTTGAATTGCCGATAATTGAAACACACGTTTTTAATTTCGCGCAAAGCTACACGAGGGCTATCTGCGCTAGCCGTCCCGAATTTAGCAGTGTAAGATTAAAGGGAAGGCAGCTAGTCATCACCACCTACCGACAACTCTTGGGCTACTCTTTTACAACGAATAGTGGAATTGACCGGCACATTATAACGCTCCCACAGCTGAAAGGACAAGCATGTTTAGTGTGACGGGGAATCGAACCCTCGATCCTCGGATTACGAGTCGAGTGCCTTTAACCACCAGACCATGTCGCCTCCCCCCTCTCTCTTTTGCTCAGTAGGTGATATAGCGTCAGTGGTATTTTCGGAATAATCATTGTTATTTATCTACTTGGAAACTGTATCTATATGCTGCACTAGCTCATGCATGGATAAGGAATTGTCTTGGTTTTAATGTGTGCTGAATCGGGTTACAACGAATTGAACTGTACATGTTTCTTAATCTCCCAGTCCTTTGGTGAATAATGGACAATGTAAAATATTGTACAGCCTTTTAATTTTCTACAGTCATGAATGATTGACCCTGTCAGTCATGCGTGATTTCCTGTTGTCTCGCTGGTTTCAGTTAATTCGCCATGATTATAGCCTGGTAATCTAAAATTATTTATTTTTCACGCGCATATAAATTTGCTTGAACTTTAGATTGTTATGAAGCTTTAAAATAACAAATGCGGCGTCAGTTTCAAGTTTTACTGAGTTTCTTTGTTTTTTCTCCCAAAATATGAATAAGAAGCTGAGTTATCCGTCCCTTGTCCGGGTTATGAACTTTACAAAAATTGTGGGGATGATGCTATGGTAAATAAAGCAAAAATCTTAACTTTCACACATTTATTACTGCAGTATTCATTACTATCTCACTAAAAGATCTATATAAACTTTAAGAATTCATTATGTATGTACTTGAAGCATAGTATACGCTGGTGCCTGGCATGGCCAGATGGATTAAGGTGTTCGACTCGTAATCTGAGTTTCGCGGGTTCGAATCCCCGTCGCATCAAACATGCTCGCCCTTTCAGCTGTGGGGGCCCTAAAATTTGCGGTCAATCTCACTACCCGTTGGTAAAAAAGTAGTCCAAAAGTTGGCGGTGAGTGTTGATGACTAGATGATACTGCTAAATTAGGGCTAGCTAGCACAGATAGCCCTCGTGTAGCTTTGCGCGAAATTAAAAAACTGTATACACTGTGCGATGTTGAGGGTAAATTTGTACGAAGAGGTATCGAAAAAAATTGTGGCGATAGGGCTACTTTGTGTTATCCACTTTCAGTATCAAGCTTTTAATATCCTTCCACAGTGTTTCACGTGATTAATTAATTGACTGTCATTGGCCGCGGAAGTGTCTTATGGGATGAAGTCCTAAGATCATGGGTAAATGTAGGAAATTGGTATAACTTAAAAATCAACTCTGCATATCAATATCGTAGTGGCTCCTGTGTATTTTCTTATAGCAAAACCATATCGAGCTATTTATTCTGTCTGGCGATGGAAATCGAATCCCTTATTATACACTGTAAATATGAAAACTTGAATAAAGTTCTGTTTGCTCTAGTGTAAGAACGGATGTAGTTAAAGTTAACTCACGTCAAAGATAATGCATTTTAAACGACATTAACATATTCTTATTTCAAATTATCATCCAACAAAGTTTGGTCGAGGTTGACCTAGCAATCTAGAAGTAGTTAGATGAGGGACAAATAGATTTTTGTGCTTTCGATATGTATATATCAATTTGTTTATATCAAATGATTTTTTTTTGTTATGAGAACGTGGCACCGTCTATTAATGTAGTTAACATAAACTTACGTCAGATACAATAAATGCTTAATGACACCAATAAAGGGAAATGGTTGTTAACCCCTCTCATTAATATGCCCAATGTTCCAGGCTATTATTCCACAAAGTATGGTTGAGATTGGCCCAATGACTGAAGAGGGAGAGACAGGCACAAATATTTCCGAACTTTATTGAAAAAAACGCCACTTGATATGTGTTTCAGATATGTAGAGATATTTTTGTTTCTAATATAGAATATTTTCAATAAAAATATTGCCGTTATTGTTTCACAGAGAAATGCTAGTAATACGTAATGTTGATTTTAAGATTGAGTATACAAAAAAAGTCGAGATTCATGGGTAGAAAAAAGTGCTTATAAATAGCAAAATATATTTTTACAATGATACAATTGTCTATCTTATCCTTTCTTCTCATCCCTAGGCTTTTGATTATGTCGTCAGCGTGTCCCACAGAGGACTTACAATGCTAAAATAAGGAGTTCGAGTACCCTCGGTGAACACAGCAAATAGCAAAGGCACTTTAGGCCATAATCCCCCCTCCAGTGGACTTCTGACTGCCTTCAGAAGGAAGTAACGTTCAACATGATGTGAAAAATAATAGGAAGTCATAATTAGACTTGATGCTTTGTATATATATTTTTAAACTGTGTTTTAATCACAACAGGTATGGGAAAGCACACATCTCTTAAAAAAAGCAGTACTGAATAAGTACTTTTAATACCCAAGTACGGTATTATAAGTTTTTAACTTGTAGTTGTGCGAATAACTAATCATACTATAATGGAACTCTTGCTTATATGATACTGGAAAACCTTTTTTATTACTCTATTTGCAATTCCCAACTTCGTGAATTTTGTATCCTGTGCTCATGTAGATTTGCAATAGGGGTCACCTTTTCCCCATTTTGCCTCCGTTTCTCATCACGGAGAACTTTACATTTCTCCATTCTCAGGGTGCAGATATGACGTCATGATACCTCACACGCGGATCTGATTCACTGGCGCCATCTTTATAAACATAATCGTATTCTCTGTTGTATGTCTATATAAATACTTCGTAAGATCTGCATGGATCTTCACAAAATTAATATGGAGATTTATTAGGTCCATGGGGAAATGCATACAAATTTTCAGTTTTGCAGTTTGAGGTTTTAATGAGTAATTTTGTGTTGTTTGTTTTAACATTACTTAGTCTCTTGATGGATCTTCACCAAATTCGGCGTGAAGATTTGTAGGGCCCATGAGGAGATACGAGGTCTGTTCAAAAAATACGCGGACTGACGTCATAAAACAAAATGTACTTTATTTAGAAGTTACAGGTCTGGGAACCCTTCAAAGTACTCTCCTCCCCAACGCACACACGTATCCCAACGGTGTTTCCACTTGTTGAAACAGTTCTGGTACGCTTCTTTTGTAATGTCCTCCAGCTCCTTCGTCGCATTTGCCTTAATCTCGGGAATCGTCTCAAATCTTCTTCCTTTCAAGGGTCTTTTGAGTTTGGGGAACAAGAAAAAAATCGCAAGGAGCAAGGTCAGGTGAGTAGGGGGTGGGGAAGAACAGTGATCGAGTGTTTGGCCAAAAACTCACGAGTTCTGAGGGCCGAATTTCGCAGCAACGCGGTGCATCTTCAATTTTTCGGTCAAAATCTCGTAACGAGATCCAACTGATATCCTACACTCTTCAGCAAGCTCCCTGACAGTCAGACGTCGATTTGCCCGCACCAGGGTGTTGATTTTGTCGACGTGTGGGTCGTCAGTTGACGTGGAAGGACGTCCAGGACGCTCATCATCTTCAATGGACTGTCGACCATTCTTAAAACGTTCATGCCACTTGAAACATGCCGTACGCTTCATAGCAACATCACTGTAAGCCGTGTTAAGCATAGCAAAAGTTTCAGTCGCAGATTTTCCAAGTTTAACACAAAATTTCACAGCAAGTCGTTGCTTCTTCAGGTCATTCATTCTGAAATCCGCCAAACGAAAAAAATCGCACTTCACTTAAAACCGCGTAGCTAATACACAAATGAAGATATCTGCAATCGAGAAATGGCGTCGTAATCAGCTGATCTGTGCAAACCTAGCGACACCAAGCGGATTCCCCTGGAACCAACTGGAGTCGCGCAATTCAAACAGTCCGCGTATTTTTTGAACAGCCCTCGTACATGAAAACTTACGGTTTCACATTTTGTTTTAATGTTTTTATAGGCGTTTTTGTTTTATAATTAGATATAAAGGAAATAACTTTTCACGTTTCAAGATAATTTTTAATTCATCGTGAATTTACATAACTTTCATCCAGGGTAAGGGTATCCCAGCTAGTTGTGTTAAAACTTTGAAATTGTGATATATCTTAAAGACAAATGTTACACACAAAATGTAAAGGGGGTAAGTATTTAAATATGTTTAAAAGATGCACCAGAACGTAGTTAAAAATTCAGTATGTTTTATTCATATTTAACCTGCCGTTATGTGTTTTCGTGCGTTTTCTAGTTACTTCTCACCCCGTTAACACGGTACTTACCTTTTATCTGTTGACTTGATTATTCACTGGTTTCTGGTTGTTCCAGTTTTGTTTATTGCATAATTGTGTGGTGACGTCACATGCTGGAGGTCAAAGCAATAACTAGATTGACCATCAGTAGGCAAATGGTAAAGAAGATATTTCATCAGTACATCTCAAGGCTCAGAAAGCACAGCTCGTTTGAACCTTTTATTTAATTTACCAGGATTGCAAACAACGCCATTAGACATTTATAGTCTTTTCACATGTGGCAAGTCTATAGCAGTAATTGATAGGTTCATGTAGAAACAGGTAAGGATGAATGACATACGGTATGCGACAATCTAATGGTCGAGTACGAAAGTCTGCGTATTATTTTAGGCATAGTGTGTGGACGAACAGAGTTTATTGTTCTTTCTAGAGTTGTTCGTTATATCTGCCGTCGAAAGAGACGTAGGTTGTTTTCACCTTTGTGTGTTTGCCAGCAAGATTTGTCGAAAACGGCTGAATGGATGTGGACGAATATAAATTGAGACTATGACCCAACTTAGAAATGGTTAGTCTTTGGATGGTCAAGGTCACAGCAAGGTCGCTAAAGTTCAAAAACTTTCTATCTGTTAAAAAAGGAACCAATTTTTCAGGCTATTCTTGCTCTGTAACTTAATCCAAAGGTTATCAGATTTTGATGGAACTTAGTGGACATGGGTAGAATGATACTTCCAAAAATGGACGGTGTTTGTTCATACCAACAGGCATACGGACACCTTTTTTATGTTTTTCAAAATTCGAATATGATCAGTGCTGCATAGCGAAGGTGTGCGTTCTGCCAGCTCGACGCGAGTACAACGGATTTTCAACGCTAAAATCAGGGATTCGATACCCCTTGGTGGGCTCAGCAGATAGTCTAATGTGCCTTTGCTATGAGAAAACACAAAAATATATGCGTTCTGCTGAGTGCCCCTTTAGCTAGTTTACCATGTTATGGAACGTTTTTACTGACTGCTTCGTATAGAAGTTGGTTTGTTGTTACATGATAGCTTTTTCACTTGGAAGCCTAAATATTGGGTTTTTATGTCATAATTTTTCAATACGTGAGTGGTACATATAGTATTTACATATGGCAAGCTTAAGGAAAATACAATCAAAAGTGTAATTTCTTATAACTTCAAAATTTCCTAAAGTATTGTAGGAAAATGGTTCTTAGCGAATATCATTATAAACAATGATATGCGCGATAAATTTTTGTAATAAGGTTTGCTGCTTCTAAACCCAACCTCCTACGCTGGGACAGCGGTAAGTTTATGGATTTACAATGCCAAAATCAGGGGTTCGTTCCCCCTCGGTGAACACAGCAGATAGCCTGATGTGGCTTTTGCTGTAAGAAAACACACTCTAAACCCGAAGCCACCATCAATAATGCAGTGAAATTCGTTATAGACTGCGGAACTTAGAAGGAGCACTGGGGAGACGTTTTCCTAATTTTTTGAGCTGGTAACGAAGTGCTTTAAATGGGGAAGGAAGAGTTGTGTATAAGTATCAGGGGAGAGCCACTGCTTCAACTTTGAGTTCAATGGTCAAAGTTTACGTAGCCAATGCCCAAATTTCAAATTTGTTCCGCCACCTGTGGAATCCGTAATTTGTAATTATATCTTATGGATAAAAAAGAAATAAGGAACTCCTAAGTTATGTAATTTGTTGTTCTTGTGTAATACTCCTGTTGTTTCTTAGCAACGCTTTCTTTTTCTGAAATATTAAAAACAACAGGATTGGTTAGTTTACGATTTTTTTGATTGAGCCAATAGTTACGTGTGAAAACTCCCCAGATGTTAAAAGATTTCAGTGTGCGCACACTACATAACTATCATACAGAAGAATTATTTTTATCGGAGAAATAAAGTAACCATTCATAATTTAAAAAGTTATTCATCAAGTGAAAACTATTTCAGTTGTGTTAATGATGGTGTTTGGTAAAACTATTTGGTTCTAATATAATGTTTTGCTTAGGTATATGCCTTAACCTCAAGAAAATCATTGGATAACTTAGTCGTGTTGACACTCATATATAAAGAGGTGAAAAGGAAATAATACCTTTAACATCCACTAGGAATTTTACGAAAATATTGCATATTTACTGCTGATTCCAACCTCAAGCTTCAAAAAATCACCGTAAAAATGACGTTAAAGTGACCCATTGTTACTTTGTATCAAATCTCAACCTTTGAAAAGGCACCATAAGAGTGATGTCAAAGTGACCCGTAATTCTTGATGACGAGAAACCCATTTGAAATAAAAATGTATCTCAGAACGGCTGGTGTGGGTATTAACACTTATTGATAAGGAGAAAACAATGTTTCGACTTTCCTAGGTCATCTTCAGGTTAAGAAAGGAAAAAAAAAAACTTGTAAGAAAACACAACATTTCAGTAAAAATGGAAACTAAATTTAAAGAACACAAAAAACACCTTCACACGTTTTAAACACTGCAAATCAAATAAACACAACATAACCATAGAAAACACACAGATGTGAAGCAGCAAAACAAATATAAACAAACGCAAGATCAAAGAAGCCCTACTTATACGGCAACTAAAACCAAAATTAAATCAATATAAAGGAAGACCTTTATACCTATACTAATTAATAACTTAACATCCACTTGCAACGTCCCCTACAATCCCGTACCCATTTATACTCTCGTTCCTAAGACGAGTCCGTTAATGGTCACATTCAAACTCTCTTTCTTAACCTGAAGATGACCTAGAAGGTCGAAACGTTGTTTTCTCCTTATTAATAAAAGTGTTAATACCCATACCAGCCGTTCTAAGATACAAATGGTCCGTAGTTAGATCAAACTTCAAAGTGACACAGAAATTACTTTTCTTTTTAACTTTTCTCATCGATTTGAAACCATAGAACCTACTTGCCCCATCTATGGTGGAGCTACGTAACCTGTTTTATGTTACTTGTGTATATTTCGTGTTTTACGAACATAGAGTAGCAGGTATATTTGAGATTATCTTTGCGTTAAGAGTCAGTATTTTTTCGATGGTGAGAAAAATTCAGTTTTTGTGCGTAAATTGCTGCCAAGCTACACTAAGATGGAAAACCTCTCTTTTTTTTTTATTTTCGTTGTTTGGCTATTACCTATTCTTCAAGTTAAGTGAACGGTGATCTAAAAAAAATATAAATGTTATGAACCCAGATATGGATATTTTATCAAGCGTAAAACAAGCATAAAAACTAAGATAACTAATACTTAATACGTACGTGGTTTTGAGTTCGTTTTTACCTCACAATAGAGTAACCTAAATTAACTTAAATATACGAATAATGTTTTGGCATTTCGTTGTATTCATTACTAGATATTATACAGCGTGGCAACATTTTAATTATTGCATGCAGGTGTTAAAATATCTTAGGTTTCACCATAAATGAAATTGAAAAAGAATCTGTGACGTAGATACCTAATGCTACGGATTGAGTTTCGCCTGTTCAGCTTTTATCAGTATATCTTGGCTCAACAGATTCTCTTTTCAGTTTCACTTCAGGTGATAAATGAAAAGACGACTTTAACACACACATATACAATCAATAATTAATGTATGTATGAATTGGATGATGAAAGATGCTGAAAACAGTCTGTTATTTGTAAGAAACAACTGAAATACTTTGTTTTGAATAAGTTCGTTTATTTTTGTTGTTTTTGTTATTGTGATATACAAGGGCGCGGATTGTTCTTGTGGTAGAACTCTTGATTTTGGAGCTGACAAACCAGGTTCGAATCCATGAAATACCAAAAAATATTCCACGCACTTTAAGCTGTGGATACGTAATAAGAATAAATTCAGCCCTTTGATAAGTACTGAAATTCAATAGCGTTTGTGGAACAAACACTTCTTGAAAAGTGTTTAGCAATCATTGTGAAAATTCGGTTATTTTATGTTTGTTTATTTGATTACGTTTAGGACCAATCTCTAAAATACGTTAACGTGATATGTCATTGCCAACTATATTTTATGCGTGAAACTGTTGATGTGTTATACAGATTTTGAAATCACGTGAGCCTCACTGTCTTTTGCTAATAACGTGTAGTTGCACTAACAAATAGAAGTCGGCCAGTGGCTATGTTTACGTTTGATGTTTAAAGTTTGATGACTGGTACTCACTTTTTCACTGAACTGTTTGCTTCATGAAGTCATTAAGATGGATTGTAACAATAGGAATAGTTAAACGGGTGTAATTCTGTCTATGAGAGAACTTTAGTGCTATTGTGAGGACAAATGGTCTCTGTCAAGTATACACATCGGGTACAATAAATCACAAAGTACTTGTAAATATGCATCTTCAAACCTGTTTATTTGTATGAATGAGTGTGCCCTGCAAGTTAGCATGTTGAGTTGAACATTAGAACAGTCAAGGTTCAAACCCGCATCAAGTCACTGTCTACATTCTGAATTTAAAAAATATCTGTATGAACAGGAAATACCGGTCAGTGACTGCACCCTACCTCACCCATCTTCGATTCAGCAGTTAAATATTTGGAACAGCTTGGCCTAAATTTTGGAATGATTCAAAGTTTAGGAAAAACAAAAAATGATATATTTAAACTTTAGTATATTGAAACAAATTGAAGTGACAGTTCTGTCAATGTAGATACGTATAAGAGTGTTTAAAAAGTAAAATATCTGGTAAAATTGTGCTACTGGTATTCTTTCGGAAACGATTTAGTTTTGTCTTGTATATTGCACAGACGAAGCTTAGCCTTAGGGTGTGTGCGTGTGTATGTGTTATGATTTAATGTTACATGGAATATATGTTGATTTTAATATTACAAGATGTACACTATTTGAAAATGATTACAATACTTTCAGAAAAACAAGCAAATTTGAAGTTCATTGAATCTCAATCTATTGTTCCATGCACACGCACGTATACAGGAGGTTTATTAGACATATTGTTTATTTCAAGGGAGTGTTTAAACAAATTTTTATTGGGCTGTTGGTGTTTTAATTGCGTACGAAAGTGAAAATTTAAGAAGTAATGAGATTCCGATCGTATCTAGTATTCTGTTTACGCAACTGTAGTGAAATATACGAATTCTAAGTAGTGTTTCTTTCCGACGGTTTCCTTTTCCATAGGGCTTGTCATGGCGAGGTGTTTAGAGCGCTGGACTCGTAATCTGAGGCTCGCGGTTTCGAATCCCAGTCACACAAGAGATATTGATTAATGGATTTTAACATCCACACACATGAAGTGATTCGAATTCTTCCTTGTGTGTTGATTCTAATGAGAAATTTTGCTTTCAGTATTTGACACCAAAACAAACAAAACCATAGTTAAAATTGTATATTATTATCACTTAAACATTAAACATTTATTTTACCTTTACTTTCTCAAAGACCCGGCATGGCCAAGTGGTTAAGGCACTCGACTCGTAATCTTAGGGTCACGGTTTCGAATCCCAGTCACACCAAACATGCTCGCCCTTTCAGCCATGAGGGCGTTATAATGTGACGGTAAATCCAACTATTCGTTCATAAAAGAGTAGCCCAAGAGTTGGCGGTGGTTGATGATGACTAGCTACCTTCCCTCTAGTCTTACACTAATACATTATGGACGGTTAGCGCAGATAGCTCTCGTGTAGCTTTGCGCGAAATTAAAAATTATAAAAACACTTTTCCAGAGGACGCGGCTAATGAGATAAAAAAAATGTTCAATGTCTTGTGTGTGTCGTAGTTGTAGAGATGTCAGAATTTTGTATAATATATTTGAAATACTACGATAAACATTTTTTGTCAAATTCAACAAATTAAGAAGAAAAAAAAACGTGGTGGTCGAGAGAGAGGAAAAATAATGTCCAGAGGAATATCAAGTGATTTTCGTAACTCAGGAAGAATGGCTTGTCTTCTTCTTATTGTTAAATTCTCGCTAATTGTTGAAAGTAATTTTAGCATTGCCCTTAGCAATGAAAACTGCGTATGTTAAAACAATTATTATTAGAAATTGTTACTATTAGATCAGACAGTACTTTAATACATTCTAGCATCTCGTTGATTCGACCACCAAAATGCATGTTATGTTTGGTCATCTTTTCATAATTACAGTTCATAATTTACTCACGTATGCATACTTTTCTGAAATTAATTCTACCCACTCTCTTTTGTACTGAATATATAATTTTGGAGTATTGACAAAGTACAAAGTATTTGGGCGTGTATAATAAAAGTGATCCACTTGTTAGGCCTAGCTGGGCCGGTTTGCATTTTTAAAAAAAGTTGGTGCAACATAAATTAAAATAGCCCCAGTAAATTTTGTTATTGCAGTAAAAATTGAAAACTTAAATACAGTAAGTATTTCGTCGTGGTGATTATTCAGAATTAATCTAGAAAACAAAACATAGAAACATGATCGTAGTTTATTAATTTTTGACTGCTTATTTTACGTTCGTATTTGGAGGTGGTTATCATAGTTCAGTGTACGATCATAAATTGATTTTTTTTAATTACACTGCTTCTTAAATATAAACATATGAAGAAATACTGTCCTGCAGAATAATTCTTTACAGTTCCTGTTTCAAAATAATTATACCTGTAAAGTGGATAACTATATAATTAATAGAAATTTAATTATTATTTTTTTTTTACTTTTTAATCTTTATGGTTGCCTTTAAAATGCTTATGATATTTTATACACTTAAAACACTTTCATTATTATTTTTCTCTAAGGAAAAGAGAGCTTCTTATAAGAACGTATTATCAACTGAAGGTGTTCTAATAGCTCTTGTTCGATATCAATAAGGTTAAGAGTGAACGAACCATAATACTAATCCATGGGAACAACTACATGTTTTACTGGTTTGATCGCATCCATGGATCCACAGGTTCTCAGTAATAAGTGTTATCATTTTAACTATCACAAGTGTATGTGAACGAGTATATATGCTCCCATATAGCACAGCGGCATGTCTGTGGACTCGCACCGCTAAAAACTGAGTTTTAATATCAATGGGATGTAGAGCCTTGATAACCCATTGAGTAACTTTTGCTTCTAAACAAACAAACGAGTGTGTGTTTAAATAAATATTATATATTTATACTCGGTTAATTAGCTAGACCTTAACGCCACAGTTAATAACAACAAATATATTTACGTATATCTACATATACAGATTATAAATATATGCCTCATTAATGAACTTATCTTAATTTAATAGTTCTAATAATGATTTTTACTATACATTGATAAAAGAAAACTAAGGAATAGTAATATTTAGAATTTTCGATTTTCCTTTTTAGTCATTCCAAAGTACTTTCACTTTGTGGAGGAAAAGCAGCTAGTCATCACCACCCACTGCCAACTCTTGAGGCTCCTCTTTTATTAACGAATAGTGGGACTGACCGTAACATTGTAATGCCCCCTCAGCTGAACGGGCGGGCATTTTGGTGTAACGGGGATTTGAACCTGGGATCCTGAGATTACAAGCCGAGCGCCCAAACCACCTGGCCATACCGGGGCTCTAACAGAGTGTGGAAACATTTTTTTTTTTTACTCTAAGAATCCCTTGTGTTTATTTTCTAAACATCATCAACATTCTGAACGATCTTAGATGTTAGTCACAGAAGGTGCTCGACCTTTCGACTATAAGTGTGACGTCAATCTCATTTTTCGTGGTAAATGGCAGCCCAAAAGTAACGGTTGGTGGCGTTGACTAACTGCCTTCCATCTAGAATGTTATTTCAAAGACGGCTTGAGTAGCTTTGCGAGAAATTCAACGAAACAAAGCAAGAATTCTCAATTTTTAAACATTTTTGTTGTCATCTCCATTTCCACAATTATTTCTTGTACTATATAGATTTGGAATATTAAAGTTCGCCATTTACACAATTATTTTAGTTCTATGTAGATTTATAATTTTAAAGTTCACCATTTCCACGACTTAAGTTTGTAATTATTACACAGTAATGTTTCAGAATTAATGTTCTTTTTCAACCAACAACGACACCTTTTTTATTTTTGTTATTATTGTGTACTAAGTAAAATGAGAAGTAGAATAAAAAGCCACATTAATATATGAATTAACCTATCGAGCCATTGTTTGACCAAAAGCAACTTTAATGTTTCTATTCGTTGAAATAGTTTGATCTTGAAATTCTTTATTTTGCTGTATAGAGGTATAGAAGGTATTAAATAATGTGCTTAATAATATCACGTATAAAATTCATAGTTACTCAACATTATGTGATTGGAAAGAAATAAAAAAGCTTCTGCTAGCAGTGAAACAAGTCTCATAACTTGAAAGATGTGATTGGTGGAAGAACTTTGTTAATCAGTTTTTGATAGTCACATAGTTCCCCACTGTTGGATAGTTTATGATACAAATACACGACTGTTTGGTTAATATTTAAATAAAAATTCTTCTGACTGAGTATGGCCAAAATTAAGACGTTTTGTACTTGTCTAACTGACGTGAATATTGATTGAGTGGAACTGGTTTTGAACTTTTATTTTCTTGAAAGAATAAAAACTAAATTACGATATTTTGACATAAATATTATAATATTAAGCTCTTAGCAGCTAGTGTTGTATAAATACTAAAGGTGTCTTTAGATTGGTATTTAATTTGGTTTGGGGGATTCTTAAGCCCCCAAAGTGCTGGAAATATATTTAACTTATATGAAGTAAGTTAAGACGCATTGTATATATTTTTTCATAAATTAAAATAGTTTACAGGATTCGTCTTCTAACCGTAAATCTTCGATACTGGAACTTGTATGAGTTAATACATATCAGTGTTAGACTTTCTTAAATAATTTAAGATTAGATGTAGGAAAGTGAGATAATGTATCTACAGCTTTAGTGTTTGACCTGTATATTTTATTGGTATACTTAAAAGTTTAATCGGATTGTATATTATAATATTTTACTTTGTATTAAGAAATAACAGATACTTGTGAAAGACGTCTAATTTATCAAGAATTAAGGGATGGCATTGCATTAAAAACGATATGTAATGTTAAAGCTGCTGTTAGGGTATTTCATAAGGTTGTGGTATGAGTTTAAAAGTTGGTTTCAGAACTGTTGTAGAACTCCTTACAGATAATTATTGTACCAAATAAGTAAAAGCATAATTTAAGTGAAAAAAACAGCCTTATTGAATTATAAAGTATGGTGAAACTGTATGCATGTCTCTTTCAAGGTTCAATGAACACTAATGTAAGAACAAAAGCATCATTAAAAATCAGGACGAGGAGAAGGGAAAAGTTTAGCACTTTCTACCGAAACCAGTCAGTTTAAAATAACTTAAAGAATGAAATTTACAAAAAACAAACACGCTAGTTTTATCATCAAGATGCCCAACTGTTAAAAGTTTATTGAGATGACATAGTGTGATACCAGTAGTACTAACCGTAACTTATTTTTAGCCTAGCCAATTTTCTTTTACCATTACACGTACAGGGGGTTATCTTTGGTTAAACAAGTTAATTCCACGGTATTTCTACAGGTTGTAATCCATTGAACAATATTGCACTAGTTGTAGCTTTGCGCGAAATTCAAAACAAACAATTGTTGAGATGACATACGGTGTTTATAATGATTGTACATGTTACTACACGTATGCTCTTGTTGAGTGTTTTACAAGTTCTGTAGTTTGTCATTTGGAATCTTGACGTGAATTTACTGGTAACAAAACTATTTTTTCAATTCCATTGGTTCTAATTTATTGGTATAACTTTATATCTCTCTGTCTCAACTGTCGCATATTTACTTGACAGGTTTACCAGTTTTTCAACTCATAAACTGATTTTATTAGTTAGAGATATTTCTCTTTACAGTGAGCAACACATCTGGACGAAAATATCGACCACTTTTGTTTTACAGAATCCTGTTCACTGTATGAACTGAAATACAAATCTATTTCAGTATTCACATGTTTAGATATTTTTGAGGCAGTATATGATATTCGTGTATTAGATTTACCTTAAGTTTAACAATTGACACTGTTTATATGGGAGTAACTTCATCACGTACACCGGATGTATTGAATGGCCATCTATCTACTTACACAGCCTTAGCTTCTATACGTCGCATGTGACGGTTATGTTATTTTCGTCCTTCAATTGAATAGAACAATGTTATCACCTTCAGTTCTTATGACTATACTGTTTAGCTGTAATTAGCCTGATAGAGGTATTAAGTTAAAGCTAAAATATGAGGCACTGGTGTAAATTCTTTGTTAAAATTTCGGTGTAATATTTTACTAGAAAATTTATAGTAATTGTTCATGCCAGACCCGTACACAGACTGTTTAGAAGGGGTGGTTCGAATTCATAAGATCAAAAGCCAACACTCATTGTGCGAACCACAATCATCTGCAAAGTATGATAATGCTGTGGGGTCTGGGGCATACCACCCAGAAAATATATTAAAAAATATAGGTGGTATGATATTAAATCTGGAAGCAAGTTTGCATGAAATTTAGCTTAAACAATTACATGGCTGTTCGTATAATACCCGTAAGCATCCAATGAAAAGTCCACAAATCAGTCATTCTGTTGGAACATGCATGAGGAGCAAGACTTAAATTAGCACATATACGTATGTTTTAAAATAATAAAGTACTGCATTATCTAAGTGCAGAGTAGGTATTAATTATTAAATTATATGTACATTAATGGTGTATTAGCTATTCGAGTCATTGACTATCATATACGTACATGAGTGCATCACTGAAATAACATGTAAGCATGCTCCATTCTTCTGGGGTGCTATTACATAAATAACTCACGTGTAGTTTCAATGCCATAATGATTATGTACTAAAACTAGAACAATCGGTCTTTCTTCAGTTTGTATACACTTAAGGCGAATAGCAGATGCTAAGCGTTCACTTGAACTTAGTAACAAAGAGTTTTAGTAACATAAAGATATTCGGTACACTGAAGCACGTTTTTTTCAATCTGGGGACTGTCCTGGAAAGGTATAGAAACCATCTTGTACTCCACTGATGAAGTCTTTCTTCAGAAATGTCAAGATTTGGCAAATCTTCTATTAAAAATGTATAGCCTGTCTGATATCAGAGATAGAAAACCCTTGTGTGAGTTTTTGTGGCATAAATATATGAAGGAAAAATTACTCTTAACGTGGTAAAGAAAAGAATGCTTACTGTTTCCTTAAAGTAATCCTCCATGGAACTGTATTCTGCATTTGCACGTTGGGCTTGTTGATGACTAATTTATGGCATTCTAACATTAATATTAGATGTCTTTACAATATTGCTGCTGTGGTTGAATATACGATGTGAATAATCACCTACATTCACTCCTACTGAACTCAGTTCTTTACAGTATTGTTCTATTAAGGAAACACCTGAAACAATGTCTTGAATTGTCCTTAAACGTGAAGTAGTAGTGGATGACATAAACAGAACCTTCAGTATTCTCAACCCAATATGTAATGCACATGTTGAGTAATGGAAGATGTGATGAAGCAGCTGTATGCTGGATGTCCTTTTGGTAGATTGCCTTTAATAGTTCCCTACGTTTAGGTGAGGATTAAATCCAAGTAGCTATTCCTGAAGCTTGATTGAAACAATTGTGTGTTGATCTAACTGAGCATTAATTTATAGTACCAATATTAAGTGACTCGTGCAAAGAATGTACAAGGCCTTGCTTTGCATACCTCGAATTTGATTTTGGATAACAGATCTTTCGCCAGCCATAGTGGATGCTCTATTACCACGCAGTTTACTTAGAGATAATCCAGTATCAGTCAATGTCTTTGTAATTGCACATACAGTATACGTTGCTATTACCCTCTGTAGCTTAATAAAGCCAGTAAATTCTTCCCTAATTTCACAGTTGTCTTATGTAAAGCGGAGGCATATTGATAAATGTTCTACGTTATGAGAAGATAGTTTATCAGCAAGAACAGAGTAGAATTCAACTTTCGTTACTTCATCAATAATTTTTTTCTCGAATTTCGTCATATTCTGTGACATTGACGATGTCATTTTGTGAGCGGGTAGATAAATATGTAGGTTGTTTTTTTTCAAGCCTTGTTTTCCTAAAAACAAAATGGCATGAACAATTTGATGAAAAATGTTTATTCTGGGTTATACATGATTGAAGGACACTGTGAGTAACAATCTGGTGTCATAATTAGTTATTTTTAGAAGTGAAAATTTATATCAAGTTTGTGTACGCAATTGTTTACAAATTGCATGCGTGTACTTTCAGTTATTATGAGTTAGAAATTTTTATTGATATTTTAATTGAGTATTGTTGCATCAGAATATCTAGTACTGCGTGAAATGTTCTGGACTTCTGTCGGGTGTAAATACCTGTCGAAAAATTATTATTTAGATCTAAACTGTGAGTGTGAGTTTAGCGACAAAGATGTAGGGGCGATTTTGAAAGTGGAATTGTTACAGACTGTATTATAATAACAAAACATAGAAGAACAATTCTTTTTGTCAGCTGTATTCTAAAGTAATGGAACCAGACTGTGTGGCAACTATTTGAAGTTCTGGATATGACTATGAAAACCAACAGTGGATATATGTTTGACTTGTTTTAATATATAATAATAAAGTCGGTGAGTTATGTTGCTCTGTTTATTGTTGAAATTTATCGCTAACGAGTCACGGATAACCTGTTGTAAAGAGTTCGGCACTCAAAACTTGACAGTAGCAATAGAGCTTCAATCTTCCAGTTATAGTGTTAACAGAAACCATTGCATTCGACTATTTCAAGCTAAAATGCTAATGCTTCAGTAGGCGAATATAGACTATGTAGAAAACGTTAAATACCATAAGTAGCTGCGCCATAATTATATAAACATAATATATTTACATCATAAATATAGGGAGTTCGTCTAAACCCGTCTTGAACCCTCTCGTACGTGCGTGCATGTAAGTTGCACATTTGTATAAAGTACAGGTTGCTAGATTCGTAAGGTTAAATAAAATTCAAAGTGCTCATGTGACACCTTAATTAAAATACACACACAATCAATGTTTACTTGTACAAATTACAGATTGTATATTTTAAACATTGGTCGTGTGCGTATTAATTAGGTATTTGGTTCGTTATCAATAAGTGTTTGGCTTGGCATGGCCATATGGTTAGAGCACTTGACTCGCAATTTTCGTCCCACCAAACATGCTCGCTCTTTCAGCCGTGAGTGCGTTACTATATGACGGCAATCCCACTCTTTGTTGGTAAAGAGTATTTCAGTAATTTTGTGTGCATATGTGTGTATATATATATATATTTATACATGTAGTAGAAATTTCAATATAGAGATTAAAAGTGTTTTTAAATAAAAAATAATTTTCTACTATAATTCTATCTTTAACGTCTTTTTAATGGTTTTGGAGTGATACAATAGTTACTCTATTAGTGTGTTATTAGTGGTATATTCTGGGACGTTATGGGGTGTAGCACTCAATACCTAGCCCACTTTTGATCGTCCTTGCTAGGTGTCTTCATTTGCGTTCTTTGGGTTATGCCTAATATAGATAGGACATTCCCAAGATTGTGGGGCTATTATCGTCAAAATGTTGCTTTAAAAATTAAACCTTTTCTATTTTCTGGCAAAGTGTACGATTTTTTTGCTGTGGATGAGCGCCACAAAACGGCTCTGAGTTTCTTTTTTCTTTTTCTTTTTTTACCCCAAGTACAAACTCGTAGCTCCGTCATTTCTTGAATGATTTGAGATCTAATTACAATTTTGGACTGATGCGGTCAAACTTTTACCATTGATGTATTTCACTACGCTCAAGCCCTTATAGAGTAATTTGTATAATCATGTCTAAACGAATTTCAATTTGAGGGTAGTCCTGATGAATAATAAAATCCAGACTGGTGTACGTCAACTTGTGTAACTTTGTGCTTAATTACCAACAAACAGATAAACCAGTAACAACATATTTTATCACATCTATTGCTGACAACGCGTTTTGCTTAATTCTGAGCTGTCTGGGATATAACAAAGACAGTAGTTACATAAATCATCTCATACAACAAGATCTTAATAGTGTGCATCTTATTGGACCTTCCTTGAACTTAGAGATTAAACAATTTTTGGAACACTAAGTTTATTTATTATGCCTACTACTGTGCGACTAGATGATGTGAAGAACTTAATAGTAGCCACTTTTTATTCACTTCAACTATCCAGCGTGTAGTCTTTTTCCATGGTGACTACAAAGCACACCAACATTAGACCGTCACTGACTACAAAGCACACCAACAGTAGATTTTCACATTGACTTACAGATAAAAGAAAAAAACAAAAACTTTCTCATATTTTACTGTATGCATACACAGGCGTGCAACTCACAATCTCGTCGTGTTCTAGACAGGTCGGAATGCGGGGTGTACGGAAATTATGCTGACAAAATTGTGTTGCAAGTATCAGATTATTAACATAGTTTTCGAACACTTGTATAATAAACCAGCTGGCCCGGCATGGCCAAGTGTGTTAAGGAGTTCAACTCGTGATCCGAGGGTCGCGGGTTCGAATCCCGGTCGCACCAAACATGCTCGCCCTTTCAGCCGTGGGGGCGTTATAATGATAACGATCAATCCCACTATTCGTTGGTAAAAGAGTAGCCCAAGAGCTGCCGGTGGGTGGTGATGACTAGCTGCTTTCCCTCTAATCTTACACTGCTAAATTAGGGACGGCTAGCGCAGATAGCCCTCGAGTAGCTTTGTGCGAAATTCAAAAAACAAACAAACAATAAACCAGCTGTGTATTTGCAAAGTAGGCGTATGAGGAAAGCTGTTTGCTTTCATTCTTTTATTTGTAAATAGCAGCAAAACATGTAACTGTACACAAGGTGTTTTGACGGAAATATCAAATTTGTTAGTTGGTGCCTAAGTCATTGAATGGTGGGACAGAACTTGGACTTCAAATTACGTTATTTTATTTGAATAATTACATAAACAATAATACTCGAGGTTTGGGATAAACTATAATGAGATGAGACGAAGGTTAAGCATTTTATTTATTATTCTTGTTAAGGAATTATTTATTTTTATTATTCGTGATGTAAGAAATGAATGTGAAGAAAAATGTTGCCAGTCGAAATGTAACTTTGACCATTTATCCGAAGGAGATGTGAGTATTAGAATTGATTCGTAGTGTGCTTTGCGTATGGGAGGGAAGTGGGTAGGAAATGTTCAATGGATATGAGACTTTTTGGTACGTCACCTTTGTTCCAATATATTATACAATAAAACGAACTACTGTCAGGTAACTGTTGTGTTCAGTCACACATAGCTATCAAGATGGTACATGGGGGTATTACGCAAGTGTGTGGCGATACCACTGTATAATAGCGTAGGAGGGCGACTTGTTTGTTGGACTTTGCATCGTCTCAAAGCATAGTGCTTAAAAAACAAATAACAACACTTCGCAAGTTCTTCAGAATGTACCATCGTATAGTGCCCATGTGTACTTCTGTGCTTTAATAACATTTTTATTTTGAAGATTAGTGCTAACCTGTACTAAAACTTTTCTGCGTGGAATTTATTAATTCACCACTCACGCAACGTAATTTCAAGTACAGCTATCGAAGGTCGTGGGAGAAAAAAATGAAAAGTTTGGAGTATTTATTCGTCACTATGGGATTTTGTGAGTATTAAATATACAATAATTTTTCTTATGAAATTTAAAGTTGTGCCGTTTTACTGGATTATTTATACATACACTATACTGAACGCCGTTTACTCGTCCAGACAAGCTATCTATGTATGTGTGTATTGGTTCGAACTGTTGGTGTCAGCATATCGTTATGGTTTCACGATAACATTCAGTTTTTTGCAGTATTTATAATTGAGGCAAACCTTGATGGAAAATTGCAGTATTTGTTTTCTCTAAGACACGTGTAAAAAAATGCAGGTCGTGTAATTTGATTGGACAGTCTCACGTACCTTTCTATTTTGAAGAACGTTTCGGTTTTGTCGCAACGAGTTGACATGAGTGTGTTTTTTACATTGTTGCTCGCGATCAGCATTAATTGTAGATGATACCTCTCCTTCCCTCCATCATTCATACTTATTGTGTAAAGCGAGGAACATCCCTTCCCTGATGATACAAGTTTATCTGGGAAGTGGGTACTGCCATATTACGGCGAGGGATTAGGGTTCGGAAGGGTTTTTAACATTTTGGGACGTAAAAATTAACACTTTCTTATATTTGTAATAATAATAATACTTTTTTTTTTTCGTATTGCTGTCAAAGACCAGTAGTTTTATCTTTTTAGACTTAACATGGAGGAGCAGATCATTCTTTTTATACTTAATATGGAGGACTTTTGTAAGAATGCAATCAGCTTTAACAATACTAGAAAAACAAGGACGACATTTGAAGGAATTCTCTTCCCTGTATGTACTGACCGCTCAGTGATATATATGCTATCATTGATATAGTCTTAACAAATGATTATCCTTTGTACATTTTCACACACTCGTGCTTCAGTGTCGTATGCCAGCAACTCGAGGCGCTAACGTGAAAGTTAAGGATTATTGTGTGCGAAAAACGAACCAAACAAAAGGGTAGCAATAAAAATATGGAATTTGATGTACAGATGAAATAAGCGAAAAACACGCACCTCGAGAGGTTTACATGCGAATGTGGAAAACCGGGAGAAAGTACAAATGTCTTGGTGGGGGAACAGCTGCATATTTATTGATCTTTATTCGTCCGTACATAGAAAATGGAGTTACTTTATTTTCTTGGAACTTTACTTGGAAAAGTGTAGAGAACATTTTTGTTATTGTTGTTGTTCATCTGTATAAAGCTATTGGAGAAATTATGACACATCCCTGGAAGTTAGTGTTTTTATCGTGTAATTTAAACAGTGTGCGTATTTAATATATATTTAAAAATAAGACACATCTTTGTCATAGGTCAAGTCATTATATATTTTGAAACTTGGTCATACAGTCTGGTGTTTGTTCTTGATATTGCTTGAGCACAGTGTCTGATAGTTTTTTTTTGATGCAACTTGGTTATTACATTGTGGTTGTTCTTGATATAACATGACTTCACAGTGTGGTGTTTGTTCTTAATATAGTTTGATTTTTATTCATAATTCGTCTTGATTTTAACCGTCTTGTGTTTGTTTTTGGTACAAGTTCATCTCACAGTTTGATTTTCGGTACAACTTGATCGCTTCGGATTGTCCATTAATGTTGTCACTGTTTTGCTTATTCTCTTCGTCCACCCACATTTTCTTTTCACAGTCTTACCTCATTGTTATTTTGTATTAAAATAGTTTATATTAATTAATCCTACCAAAGAGAGCACTTCGTTTAAAATGTTTTGTTTGGGGAAAAACTCTCCTCATTATTATTCGATGTCGTTGTGATAATCTGCATCTTTATTATATTGTCATACTCTAGGTTTCTCTTTCTTACTTGTGGACTTCGATAACACTGTGCAACAAATTTCAGGTTCAAAAAAAGTACAAGTTAAGTAAGACTTGTTTCTGGGTCAAAAAATTGTCCTGACTCTGAATCTGACCTTTATTCCTCCAGATTAGGCACCGTTTTTCTGTACCATGAACCATATGTTTTATAATATACTGCAAAATATCGCGTATTGAACACAACATTGCAAATACTGAAAGTTACAAGAAACAAAACAAAAATTTAGTTGGTATAACAAAACACTTATTGGTTATGAATTAAAAAACACACACCTGTCAGTCTAAACAACTTAAGCCTCTTGTGTGGAGTGTGATCTTCTTTTTTTATACCTCAGCAGTAGTCTGCCAACATGCCAGGGTTCCATTTTCCTTTAAATCGTCGCTCCATCACTGAAATATCCTGATGGAATCTCTTGCCATGTTCATCACTCACATCACCAAGATTTTACGCAAAAAATCCAAATGAGAGTGGAGCACATGAACTTTTAGAGACATGTTACATCCAATATCATGATAATGACTCAGCAGATCATTCAGAACTTGCACATAGTCTTCTGAACGATGGTTCCCCAGGAAGTTATCACAATCAGTGATGTAGAGAAACCCACTTGTTGATAACTTTATATGCAAAAACGGCTCGTTTGGGTTGAGAAAATATTTTACATAGAAGAGCGAACAACGTTTCGACCTTCTTCGGTCATCGTTGTTCGCTCTTCTATGTAAAATATTTTCTCAACCCAAACGAGCCGTTTTTGCATATAAAGTTATCACAAACTTTCTTGAATGACTTAAAGGCAAGCTTCTCTTTTCTCTCGAGATGTGTGATGAAGGTTTCATCAAATACAATTTTTCGAATTTGGGGACCTATGAAGATATCTTCTTTAAATTTAGCTTTACTCAGGGAAGGGAACTTCTTTGCAAGATATGCACATGTGGAGGATTCCTTGTCCAAGGCTTTTACAAATTGCATAAACAAACCAAATTTAATATGCAACGGTGGTAAAAAGAATTCTATCACTTTTCACAAGTGGTTTGTGCATGATGTTGTGTTTTCCTTGCTCAATTTCATCTCGGATCGGCAAATCCTTGCATACATAATGTTCAGTTCTTGATTTGGAGTTCCATAAGCACAGGAAGCAGCAAAATTTAGTATAGCCAAGCTAAAGGCCAGTAAGCATGGCCACAACCTTGAAATCTGCACAAATATGCCAGTTATGGTCATCATACTGTACACTTGTTAGAATTGCTTTCAAATTTTCATATGATTTTTTCATGGTTGTGCTATAAGTTATGGGAACAGAAGGCAGAGTGTTACCATTGTGTAGCAGAACAGCTTTGATGCTGTCCTTGGATGCATCTATGCAAAGTCGCCAGTTGGTGTTATCATACGGTATTTCCAGTTGCTCAAAAAGTTCAGTGATGTCATTACAAAAGCATAAGTCATCCTTCATGGTGAATAATGCAAGCAGATCCCCTGTACATTTCCTGTACAGTGTTATCTTCACTCCTTTCTCAAGAAGATTACGTTCTTGAAGCCTTGATGCCAGAAACTCACTTTTGTCTTTGGTTAAATAGAGATCCCTGCACAAGTCATTTAGCGCCTCTTGAGAAAATGGTATTGGTTTATTCTCGCTTTCTGGATGATTGGGCTCCACATATTCACCACTGGAATGTTCATCTGCACTGCTGGGACTCTGCATTTCTTGATCTGGAGGTTTGGGCATAGACAAATTTTCTGAGTGCTCTACTGGGCGCATTGCTGATTGCAAATTTGGGTAAACAATGTGTTTCTTTTTCTTTGCTGTAGTACAGCCTGTAAAGTCTTGCTGACAGAAATAGCAATCATTAGAGTGATCTTTTTGCTCATGCCAAATCATTGGCACACCAAACTTCATGTGAACATTTTTTCCTGCATACCAGGCACTCAATGTCTTCACACATGTGAGGCAACACACATGAGGAGCCCATGACTTGTCCTGGTCTCCTAAGTCACAAACGAAGTACGCCTTGTACATTTTCTTGATATGGCGTGTAATGCTGCGCTTTTCTTTAGCAAAAGTTAATTCCCCACATATGTAACAGAATCTGTTTGGATCATTTTTGCACTGTCTTGCACTCATTGTTGAAAACAAATAAGATCTGAAAGAAAAAAATAAATAACATTAAACACAAACTTTGACGTATAAAGTATTAAGTGATAAACTCAATTAAATATAAGTACACAATAATAAACCAGAAAATATGATTTTAAACTGTACTGTGCTATTTATCATATCACATTGTAGGTGTTACTAAGATTGGTCTCTAGCCCTGGGTTGAAAACCATTTTACAATGCGGTAGAGAATTTTATTTAATAATAATGACAAAAAGGGTATACAGTGACAATTCTGCAAAAACCATGCCTAATTCAATAAAAAGAAGGCCAGAAATGGATTTCCCATGTCATTTTGCATATAAAAATGGCCACAGATCTCTTGTACTTTTTTGAGTGTTGCACAGTGTAATAGGAGACATTTTTTGTTGTTATGAACTGCGTAATAACTGCTAATACATGAATTTAAAATTTATATAAGAGCAGTAAGTGTAAGGCTTCAACTGAATAATAATTGCTAATACATTATATTTTTATTTTACTTATTTAAAAGCGATAAGTGTGAGGACTCGAACTATCAGGTAATTGCTAAAACATGATTTTTTGTACTTGCATAAAAGCGGTACGTATCAGAGCTTATAATGCTATAAATTAGGTTTGGATGCTTGCTTAAATAATCATAATCATGGCTTTTGAGTAAACATTATTTAGTTTCGGCTGTGGTACATCTTAAGGCGGATACTATTTTTAGTGCTTTATTTAAAACAGAGTGTACGTGTAAAAGTCACTTTTACTCTTTATTTGAAATACTAACATTTCGACATACTTACAAATATCTTTCACTTTTTTAATGCAATTTAATTTGCGTATGTCTTTGACAAATTGGTAAATATTCCAAAATACGCAACACACTAATGATGCAGCAACACAACGCCACAAAATCAAATGATGTGGAAGCTAGACCGAAATAGATATTCTGAGAATTATGACGCTTTATTGAAATTGTAATATATTTTTGTAATTATTTTATGTAATGTTAAAAGCTCAGCAGTGATATGATGGCCTTCTAGTTACATTGTAGTTTAATTTGATTGCAATATTGATTTTTAGAGTAATGAAATTACGTCGTTACATGTGAAATCTGTTTGTGTGCTGTGTGGCTGACCCCATTGCAGTGTAGATCGTTGTCGTTATCGTGTATCGTCATCCTTCGAAGAACGTGTTCTATAAGGGTGCAAGACACCATGATGTTTCGACCTATTACTTTTTACTGATTATGTCAGCACTCCTTAGAATTACATAGCCTTGAAAAGTGCAGTGTTAAATAAGTTTTAAAAGCCCTGAATATTTTTTTTTCTTATAGAAATGTGGAGTGTATGCAATTTTCTCCCTCTAGTTTAACCCTAAAATTGCTACTTTTTTATACTCTTCAGTACCAGTAGGGTCCATACACTGAATTATGTTTAACGCTTTTTTCCCCTTTCGCATATTAAAAGTCTGTCTGTACATAATTGACCAAATCACTTGTTTTCTATTTATAGTACATTGGAGATCCCAGCAGTAATTAGTGGGATTAATTACAATATTGATGGCATTTTTTTGATATTTTGTGTACAAGAGTTGTTCTGTAAGCCGATGGTGCCCACATACATTGGTAGTTCTAGAGTTGAGAAAAATTTCCATTTGTGTTAGAAATTTTGCGGTTACACGTAACTCTTGCACAGTAATTAACACTTACTGGTCTTATTATCTTGTTAAATGCACTGTGCAATAACTGAGGCAGGAGAACGTAGAGCAAACATGCAAACTACTCAAAAGTGTCCGACAAATTAGTACTCCATACTTGCTTATTATGTCAAACGTTTTAAGCAACAGATCAATTAAACTTTTCGACTAAAGGCAGATTTGAGAACGCTGTACAAAGATACACTGTTTCACATAATTATAAACAGTTTTTTAATTGGAGTGTAATGTAGACGAAGTAGATACACAGAACGTATAAGATTGGCGACTAAGTTTTAATTATGTGAAATTTGAATAGATCAGGATTGCGTGGGTTTTTTATATTTTTTTTTAAGTAAGCCAAATAAATTGGGTAAGTAACTAACTGACAGTAACTGCTTTTCAAGATATGGAAAATAAATGCTGTTGAGATACATTAGACTATGTTCTTTCTAGAAATTAAATTTTATTTCCTGTTTAACGATAACTTGATAAATTCGCTGCGGTCGTAAAGTCAGAAGGTTAAAAATACAAGCTAAAATAGATAAAGCCATGTTATGGGTACGTAATATTAAAACAACTTTAGAGCCTTACCACGACTTTACAGTCCATTTCGCCACGTTCGGACACGCTATTTATGAATTGTATATTTTGGTAGTATTCCTGCAGCGTATTTTACATTGTAAAAGACTTCATCGTAAGGTAGTAATATCCATTGTAAACCACCAATTTCCTTTTCATAAGCTATCTAGTATATGAAGACAATGGTTTCTCAGCGTCCAGTTCAACCATTGAATCCCACAGAAATGTATAGGTTGTACGTTCGGTGACTTGATAGCTACTTCTTCGTTTGGAATAACAGAAATACCACTTTCATTCTCCATCTATTTTAGGTATGTACTTGTGGAACACATATGTTGTGGAAGCAGTTTGTATACCTGTTACTTGTGTTGCTTTTCACACAGAAATTCTTCTTTGTTTTGCTTGTGAAATTCTTGAATTCTCGTATATTACAAGATACTGCACTTTATTTACCACGGTTAAGGATACGACTTGTTTCAGGTTTCTTTATGGAAAATCCCTAAATCCCAAATTGATCCATATTTCTGTTTTCCAATGCCATTAATTTTAAGGAATATTTCCATCTTGAAAATTCCATATCAGTCTGAACACATTTTTTGTATAATGGTATCAGTATTTTGCATTAGAAAAGGCCTTTTTAAGAAATGATTAATTAAAACTACTGATTGCTAAGTAATGTAAAAATGTTGTTCTGATACAGGTTTTGTACTGGCTATAGTTGTCATGTGACTTTAGTATAGTGCACTCAATCCTTTACTTTTGTAAGTTATTGTTACCTGCGATGTGAAAGAATTTATTTTTGCACGTTGTCTCCCTTAATCTTAAGTTCCCCGGTGGGACAGCTGTAATACTTCGGATTTGCAATGCTAAAATCAGAGGTTCGATTTCCTTCAGTGGACAGAGCAGATAGTTTGATGTGGCTTTGCTGTAAGAGAATGCACACACACTTAATCTTGCACAATAGCTCTTTACACACGGACATTTTTATCCCATACAACATTAATTATCAACGGAATCCTACTTACTAACTTTCAAACATTTTTTATAAATAAATATTTTTCGTCTCTGTTGGGCAATCTTCGTTATCAGCCGTTATTTATAAGAAAAATCTACTCAACTTGATATACCCATGTTTTAGAAAATTTACCTGTAGATGTTAATGCATAGTCTTAATAACTTTATAAACTACTTTTCGTTTGATAAGAGTTCACAAATTAAGTTTGAACTGGAGTGGTTTTGCTCTTTCTTTTACGAGGAAGCTATTTTTTTCCAGCACTCAAATCTTTTGAGTTGTTTGTTCTCCGAGCTTTTTTGATACTCAGTTTCTGGTAGTGATTGCGGTGTTAACGCATTTCGAAATGTACCCTATTAGCAATACCCTATCGTGCTGTAAAGTGGATTTTTGAATATTAATTTATTTACGGTCATTTCTTTAGCACTGGTAAAAAGTGGCCTTAATTCATTGTTTGAAATTGAAGTATTTGGGCGATGGTTCATTTTTCTATAATGCTGTGTTTTTTATTTATTTGAAATTTTTTAGGCCCTTGTTAGTTATGATTAGTCAAGACGCACGGGCCATATCTGCGGATACTAGCACCGTATCTTAAAACTTGTGGGAAGTTAGTTGTAACTGTAAATGAGAAAAAGATCCTATCGTTTTTCATAATTTTAGAACAGCATGTAAATGTAAACGTGTTATTGCACCTTATAGCTTCGTGACAGCAAGTAGATTAACAAATAACAGCATCGGTAGCCCGTATCATTAGCTACGTAATGTAGTATTACACGAATGTGATGTACTTATTGATATTTTTGTCCTGAAAAGAATTATATATTTATTTGAACTTCCGACTTACGACAAGATTTTGTTTACAGTAGAATTGCGAAGTTATGTGGATCATTCGTCAGAGCTGTGAAAACTGAAAATAGCTTCAAATATTGTATTTAAATACACTCCAAATTCGTTGCAGTAACTACGTCAAATAACTACATTACTGCTTGGAGGGACTCCTGGCTTTACCATATGCGGTAGCCGATGAGCCATGTCAAAGAAGCAACCTAACCTTCAGATGAAATAATGTCAACGGCTTACGAATTCAGTGGCGTCCTTTTGCTCCACAGCCAAACGTGATCCCTAGTTCTGAATCATCAGTGGGGAAATCTAAACAACTGGCTGATGATGTTTAGATGGCCTGTCATCCTTGACGAGGTCTATACATATTTTACGTGCAGTTTAAGTGACTTATGATGTTTATATTGTAAGAAGTTCTGATTAAGCCCTTAACAAAAAGCTTCAATGTTATAATTTATTGTAAAACCATAGCAAACCTTAATTTATTTAATTGTTTTAGGTCAGTTCTAACTGTGATACAAAACTTTGAAGTTTACTTGACTAGATGTGGGGGGGAGTTAGTGTGTTTAATACATGCTTCTTGAAAGAAGGTAAACAGTTATAGACTTAATTTGCTTTAAGCAATAATTTGAGTCAATGAGTACAAACTGCACAACAAGAGACTTGTGACAAGGAGAAATGGATAATGTTTTTTACTAAGCATAAATGTTTTAGCAATGAAGCTGTAAATAATTACCAAGCTATGAAAATGTATAATGTGAGTATGAAATAAATACTGGTGTTGTAATTTTCATTATTTTTTAATAATTCTAAAATGTTTTTAAATGATGTATATTTTCAATTTAAAAAATACAATGAAATTATTCTTTGAAACCTTCAAAATGAATGACTTGTAATTTAATATGTGTGGAAAAGTATATATTTATATTCACAATGTGTATCAAAATAAAAACTACATATAGTATCAGAATCTCAAAAGTTGAAAGTCTACAAGTGAAGTGTAGCTATCTATATGGGCACTTTTGACAGTTTCTTGTTTTCATAGTGATGTTGAAGAAACTTATAAAGGGGGGGAATCATAATTCAAGTATACAATTTCTTGAGTACTCTTAAATATTTTCATTTATGGTATTGAACCTTCTACTTATGGTATTAGATGGAAGTGGTGACATCTAATTATATATTTGTAATGAATTTCTCAACACTACCAAGTTCTGTAGTACCAGGAACTAGATCTTTTTCAATACTGTTCCAAGGAAAATGATTTTAAGGTTGTTCATAGTCATATTAAAACTAATCAGTTGAATCTTCTACTTGCAGGCTGAGGCTAGACTAGCAGCGCGAAGGCAGGCTCGTGCTGAAGCTCGAGAAATCCGAATGCGAGAATTGGAGAAACAACAAAAAGAGGTAATGGAAAGAACACTAAAACAAATCAGTTTGAATGAATAAAGGATGCACTGTTTCACTGTAATAAATTATTATGACAACACTAGCTTAGGACTAGAATAAAAAAGTAAAAGTACACCAGTTTTAAAAAAGTGACTCTTAATGACTTTGTAAATGGATGGCTTGTCCAATAAATTACATTTACTAGTACTGATATTTTTAAGGGTAACAGTAAAGTGAATTATCATGTGAAATAAAAAATAACTTTGTTCTGACATGAAATTGTGTATGTGTATAATGTGTGTGTGCGCATGTCAATGTCAACCTTCAGATTTTGTAAAAGCAAAACTTCTCTAATTATTTGTTCTATGCTGCCAAAAGTTTAATGTTTGAGTTCTTCACATTTTAGGCTGATCAACAGAGTGAGAGACATTATGAACTACTCAGTGACCCAGTGCGAGGGAGGTCTAGTCGAGAGGTTAGCACAAAAAATGAACAGTTCAGACTGATAATATTTCTGTATATTGTATGTAAATATAAGTAAATATGAACAAATTAAACTTATAATATGTCTCATATGATTAGAGATTCTCAGGGTTTATTGTTGTGTTAAGGTTATTAACTTTTATTTAAATTACACAAAGAAGCAAGAATCTTGTACTGACTTTGTGTTTTTAATGATAGAAATATACCTAAAGAAAGGTTTGTTCAAAACTCAAATTGTACTTGTATATGTACTTTTAACTAAGAAGATATTCATTTAGTTTAGTAAGTTTAGAAAGCACTTTAAAGTGTAATTTTATTTCATACTACTTCAAAAATAAACACAATACTTAGAACTAACTTTTAAGACTTATCTGTACTTTATGTGGCAGAAAGAGTATACAAAGATGAGTAAAAACTGTGAAATTAAAATTGCCACATGGAAGCTTACATGTGCATTACCAATTTTTCATTTACTATCAACTTTACATTTATCCTTTAAAAGTATATTTCAGGTTAACGTGTCTGTGAATATAGACCTAACCCTTGATTAGTTATAGATAATGAATATGCTTGGTTAGAAAGATGTATAATGTAAATGAAACTAAAATCAACTCCATTCACCTACAAAAGATAAAAATAGAGTAATTTGATGCACTTAAATGCATTATTATAACACATTATAGAACATACAAGATGCTATTTTTACTTGTATATGAATGAATGTGTTAATTTTTGTATGTGATTTTAAACTATTGTATTAGTACAAATACATTAATTAGAATGTACAGGGAGTGTATATGTGTATAGCAAAATTAATCCAGTCTCCAAAATGAGTCATTATGTCAGTGTTGATTATATATTTATAATTAAGTACATAGCAATATTTATTATAGATAAGTTTATGGACAATGTTTATGAAAGACTGAAAGAGCTGGTGATTAAATGCAACAGTGTGAAGAGCTTAGTTCATGTAAGGCTCCTATTGGAGTCTTCTGTTTACTTGTCTACGTGTACAGTGGTTTATTCTGGTTGAAATAAACCTATACTTGACACGAAATATTTTATGTATATAAAATTGAAGCCTGAATTTTTATTATTCTTTGGATTTCAAAATAGTTGTTTTATATTACTTACTATTTAAATACAGCATGATGTGTCTTAAAACCTAGATCTGTTTCACAGGCACTACATTTTTTAAGTTTGGTTTAACTGATTTTTCAATACTCAAAAATATTAAAAGGCAACTGTTTAATGATGGCTAATGATACAAGAAATATCTGATGTGCTATGTCTTATATATAAGCACATTTTCTAGATATGTGAAATCACTCAAGAAATTGATTTATAAACAAGATGTTATTG
Organism: Tachypleus tridentatus; assembly: GCF_004210375.1. Lineage (NCBI taxonomy): Eukaryota > Metazoa > Arthropoda > Merostomata > Xiphosura > Limulidae > Tachypleus > Tachypleus tridentatus. The sequence continues at coordinate 2,945,738 of NC_134827.1, read as the reverse complement.
TACTACCTACTACTCAGTAATAAGTAAGCTGCATTTCTGAACTGTAATTTTGTGAAAATATATCCTACAAAGTTTGAAAGTTTTTATTTTAAAGAATCTTATTCAGTTAATAAAATGTAACAAACATGTACATTTATAACAGAATAAAAGGAATTCTCATAAACTACCTAATTCTTTAGTAGTTTGAAATTTTATATAAAAGGTAGGTTATTTCTATGGAGTGATGAGATTTAAAATATGTTTTGATTATCCAAAGTGGTAGCCTAACAATATAAACAGACTTCCAAGTTGAAAGAAACTCCTCTACTATTTTGACTTTTCTGTGAATGTATAAAATAAAAAATTTATATTAACTATTAACTCTTCATATTGCAATATGAAACCAGTTGGAGGTGGACTGAATTGTTTAAAGTGTAGTTACATTATATCATGTATACTCAGTGATGTGTAATTTACAGAAGATTAAAATGGGTTATTATTTTAAAACAACATGTCTCATGGCTACATTTTAAGAAAAATCCAAATCAGACTACCTACTTTATTATCTAATAATATTGTTAAACTTGCATCATCTCGTAAGTTATATTTTCTACCAAATAGGGAAGGTCGTTGATGTCTGGAACACCTTCTTATACAAGTTCAAGACGGAACAGTGAAGACTCCACAGAAGCTGTTGACAATTCTAGAGAATTAAAGGTAAGTTTATAAGTTTGTTTGTTTTTTTTAAACTTACAGCTAAACATGAGACATAAGTGGAATTTATTGAGTAAGTATAATGTTTGAGACTAAACCAGTATAAAAAAAGAACATCGAAGTCATTAAGGTTTGAAATACTTTTTTTTACTTTAACTTTTATAACTTACCTGTTGGTAACATTTAAGAAGTTTAATTCAACTTTTGTTTCATTTGCAAGATTATTTTTTTAAATTCATAAAATTAGTGGTCTTAAAACAGTCCTGCTTACTTGAGTAGGAGTAATGGATAATTTAACTGAACATAATGTAGTACATTCCTTACTTAAACATATAGTATGATGTAAAGAGCTTTTGTTTCAAGTGTCAAATATGAATGCTATATATATGTATGCTATACAATGGCACTTGAGATTTATTTTTGTAATTACTTGTACTAAAATGTTTAGCATCTGATACCAGATACAAAATATGCGTGTGTTTACTTAACGCATATCTGTGTAACATATCTTTTTGTTAATTTTTCCATTAACTTAGTCCTAAAGGAATTGAATAGCTTTATAAATTATAGACTGACTGGAGAGTCTGAGAGAGAGTTTTTTTCTTCTCTGATATGAGAGTTGAGTATATGTAGAGCATTAAAATGTGACAAGTTTTTAATTCAAACCACATGTGCATTAGAAAACAGTCTTATAAAGTGTTTATATAAGAGTTGACAGTAGATGAAATTAAAAATTTTATTTTATGTCATTTAAGATATTGATTGAGTGGATATTTTTTTCAAATTTTAATGGCTACTTTGAGGGTTCCTATCAGATGTAGTTGTTGAATTAGTATTAAGTTATTAGATGGAATGGATATTCACTGTAGCTTAAATACAATCTTCTTCATATACGAAACCTGCTATAAGTAATTTTTGGGAGGTATTATTTACAGTAGTGTTTGATCTAGGTGTTACAAGTTTATTTTCAACAGTTAATAGGTAGGATTAATTTAACCATAAAATCTGGAAATAGTTATATCAAAATTAGTTTACATTTCAGTCATCATAATATTTAGCAAATGATAAAAAAGCACTGAAAAGGCTTTTCTAGAATAATTCAGTATTAAAGCTTTCAAACAATAAAACAATAAAGTATTCTATCTATAAAAGACGTATTTTTATTGTTAAACTGAAAGAATTTCGGGAAGTCGTGTTTACTCTAGTTTCAGGTTTGAGTGCAAGATTGAAAGATGTGATGTTTGCATACTTGTGAAAATGTTAAAACCATTCTTATAGTGCAATCACAGTGGAATGAACCTAAGCAGAGATATTCTTACTTTGGGAGGACTTTTCATCAACATCAAAACAACATGTTGAGACTTTTATTGCATTTAGCAAAGCAAGAGATCAGAGCATAAAATTATGCAAAGTTTTATTTGAAAAATTCATCTAGCAGATTTCCTCTTCTTCAAAGTTGATACCAAAGAGTAACAGTTTCTGTATGATAGATTCATGATTTTAGGATTAAAAGTATGTATTAAGAAGCTTAAGTTCACTCTTGCTGTAATGAAAATCATGTTATACCTTGTGTTTTAATTCAATATATGCAGATATATTTTTCACTTAGATTTATAATTGTATAGTTTTTCATTCAAGTGACAAAAGCTGTAAAGAAATAATTACTCTAAATTAGTGTTTTAATTATGTATGACTTCAACAAAATAGCTTAAATTATATGTACTTTTCTCAGAATAACATTTGGAAATTCTTTTAGTTGTATTTGTTGTCAAGTCCTTTATTTAGAACTTTTTACTTAAAAGTATGTTGGTTGATAGATGTAAACTAAAATAATGTAAAAAGTGATGTGTATAATGAAATTAGTTCTATGTAAAATATCTCAGAAGTGCTTATAATTGATTAGTATAAATTACTTATGTTTTCACTTTAATATGATTTGTATGTTTTAATTTTTAAAATGAAACTCTCAACAAAGATAAGAGGTTTCATGATTGAAAAAATAAAATTTATCTTTATGAAATGCATTGAAACAACCAGTAGCCGTTATTAGTGTTGTATCAAAAAACAACACAATTTAAGTTGATTCAGACTATAATATTATTTAACATTTAAAGTTTAACTTGTATATTTGGATATAGTGTGTGTATTGTTTACAAATAGGGATACTCAAATCTATAAATATATATCTCATAAAAGATCGTAATTTATAAAAAGTTAAACTGTTATTGAAAATTCATTCATATGTTTAGTTTTTATAAATTAGACATTAACCTGGTCTTTCATTTTGAAAAGAATCATATGATTGTACTAGTACTCTTTTTTTCTTTTTTTTTTAACTGACAAATTAGTAATTTTTACTTTGTTTAGCATCAGTTACAAGACCTAGAAGAAAAGTTCAAAATGGCTATGGTTAGTAATGCCCAATTAGACAATGAGAAATCTACCCTCACTTATAATGTAGACACTCTAAAAGATGAAATAGAAGAATTGGAAGAAAAGTTTATACAGATACAGAAAGAACACAAAGACAAGTCAAGGGTAGGATATTTGGATTAATTATTGAATTATTTGTCAAAATACCTAAGAGATTCACCATAGTGAATATCTGATACTGTGTTTCAATAAAACAACTTATCAAACATTATTATTAATGTTTCAAGATTTTTCATGTCTTTGGTCTATTTGGATACAGGTCTCTTCACTGTGCAACTAAATCCACATTTCTTTATCCCCATTACAATCATTATGTTAGTAACATAATGAAATACACATGGATATTTATATATAGTGGCTACAATATCAACACATCTCATTAAAATTACTGAAATAAAAAAGAAAGTAGAAGAAATCCATTTTTAGAATAAACAGCTCCTACAAGAACTTCCAGATTATAAGAGAAATTGTGTATTATATTTTGAAATAATAAATTTCTCTCACCTAAAAAAGGTCTTCATAAATCATATGAACTGTAGAGTATTTTCAAACACTTTTACAATAAAAATTAAACTGAATTGTAAACCTGCCTAAACCTGTTGGACAGACTGTCAGATATTCTTATGCCAATTGTGTACTTGTGTAATTGGCTTCATCTTATAAATCTACTCAATACTAGCATAAATGTTTTCGTAAATTTTCCAGTATGATCAGCTTCTTCATAATAATTTAATAATTTTCAGTATATTATGTAACATGTATTTTGAAGTGGCCTGTTAATCTGGATTTTACTCAAAAAATCCAAAAGTTTCTTGGTGATTGGATCATGGAAAGTCAGAAAATTTTCATCACTGATAGACATATGGACACCAGCTTCTTTATAATATAGATATCTATAATCATAATTATTTTTAGTAATGAGTCAAATGTCTGAAAGTGCTACAAAGAGTACTGAATTTGACCATGAATTATGAATTATCTAATTAGTTATTTACTTTAGCTGTTGGAAAATTAGGATTCTCATGTAAGTTTATGAGAAAATATGTATTCGTTATCAGTGACTTCACATATAACATTATATTGAGTGACATTTATGTTTTTGCCAGTTACAGCACTTAATGTAAGAAAATAAATTTAGTGAAATTGTTGGTTTTTCTGTGAACATACTTTAGGGCCTAAGCACTAATTAGTGAAATTAATTTCAGTATTAATTATATTGTTATTGAAATCTTTTTCATATGTGAGTCATGAAACTGGAAATTCTGTAACCAACAACAAAGTTATTAGACCCACAAGCAAGCAGTTCAGTGCAAAAATTGTAAAGAAGTTAATTCTAAGGTTAAGTTAAATGTGCAAGGGTTTTGCATCTATTTTGTTTGTATTTTATCCCCTGAAATGAAATAGTTTTGGGGTAAAGCAGCAACATTAGCTATCTGTATGCTTATTCTTTTTCAGATATTTAGTTTTGACAGGATGACTACAGTTCTAAATAATAGATTTAATTAAACTTCATGATGATCACTACCCTTGGGGATGGAGAAGAATCCTGATGGATTATTTGGTCAACATTAAAAAAAAAGAAATTTAGTTTTTGTGTAAAAAGAACATATGATAAAAACAAACAAACAGCATACATATCAACACATTGAAACAAGTAAAAGACAAGACAAGTAAAATGTTTCAGCAGATCATGTTTTCTGGTGGTATATATTTTCTTATATAATATTCAAGTTTTAGGTCATGTGGGAAGACACTGTAATACTTGTATCAGTCAGTGATTACCAAAAGAGGAATATTGACAAAATATTTTTATTTTAACATTAAAGTGTCTTTTAATAAAGGCCCAAAATAAAGGTCATGTTAGAAGTTAACTTAATAATATATAGACTGTACTGATGAATAACTGTATTTTATATATTGTTTTATTTTATACTCAAAGTTTTCAATAATGTCAAAATTGTCCACCAGTGACATAATATTTTAAATTTTGCTACTCAAAGTACATAATATATTGATGTAATGGTAGCAGTTGTTGCAAAGCTGAGGCAGTATTCTGCTTGTTCTAAGAATTCAAAAATTTGTAATTGTCAGTTTGTCCATAGACAAAAGCAGCTTAATTCTTTAACCATGGGGTAACCATTTAAACACTTTTTTGTGCAAGTCACTGTGTAGTGTTCAAAATTTAAATAAACATATTTGTTATCAATTTATATGAATCAGATTAACATTATAATGTGTGTAATGATTCAAAGTTTTATTTTGTCTGAGTAATAAGTCCTTTATTTGAAAAGAAACCTTTTAAAAATAACTTAACACTTGAAATGTAGTGTTATGGGATTAACTAGCTCTGAAAATTCTCTACTTTAGCACTCCGTTTCATCAGTAATACAATGGTAGTTCCATAGAGGTATGCGTAGACTCTAAGATGCTCATATAACCTTTTGACTCGTGCATTTATTAGAGGGTTATTACAAAGAGCTCATTTCACATTATAATCTAACAATAGTTATCTTGAAATTGGCATTCAATTATTGTCATAGAGTAAATGTAACTGATTGTAGTATTGTTTGCTGCTTGATTGACTATTGCACTACGTACATCGTATTTTCAATCTGTTCTTAAGGCCTAGAGGTGAATGAAAATTTTGATAAAGGGTTGTGCATGCCTCCCAAAGAAACTGTGATGTATCTTGAGGCACTGTTGACTTTTGTCCAGATGAAAAATTCACCTACATTGGTGAATTAAGTTTTGAGTTTAATACAGTCGCTTGCTCAAAAACTGGTTTAAAGGAGTACCTCTTGCAAAAGGGTTAAGATTGTTGCTGATATTGTAATTGGTAACTTGTGAAGTAAATATATTCAATATGGAAGAGGAAAATGTTGCTTTTATGTCTTGATATGTGTGCATTATAAATTTTGTAGTGCTGGAAAGGTCTCTTCAGTATTAATGATATTCAGGTGATACATACCCATTATACTTTCATGTAAATTGTCTGTTGCATATAAGCCATTATTAATCCTTAATCAACTGGCTTGACTTATTTGAATGTGAATTAATTAATTTGATTTATTGGTAAAACTCTTTTATCAGGCATATGATGAGCTAAATAGGGATTTTAAGGAAATTAAAGAAGAAATAGGATTTCTAAGAGAGAGTTTAAGTCAGAGAGATGAATTAATAGAGGTGAGTGTATTGGAACAGTTTACCATTTTCTTCAAGCATTAATACCATAAGTTAATTCAATATAACAAATGTAGATCTACTCTATATAGTTCTTAATTGCTGTTTTGTTTATAAATGTGTTGAAGATTCTTTATTGAAAAAAAAAAATTGGAAGAAGTATGATAAATAGAACTACTGGTCATTAATTTTGTTTATGACATACTATTTTTTTCAAATAAATTTACAGTTGTAGGTGTGTGTGAGGGGAGTAGGTTATTACTCTGTAACCAAATATATATAAATGGAGAGAAATTTTGCAAATTTTTAGAAGGGTTTGTAGATTACTTGGCATGATATGGGAAATCATTTTCAGTATTAAAGAGGAACTATATAGTAAACAATTTTGAATGCTTAGTTTGGATGATATTTCTTCAAGAACTTGATTGCTGTGCAGTGAACATTTAATGTAAACAATATTTTTCTTGCTTCCCAAAGATTTTGAAAGCTTACACCATAGTTACCCAGGTGTAGTTTCACTTCAGTGTGGTATTTCTAGCTTCAATCACATTTATATTGTTTATTTATAATTACTTAGAAAATATCCTTAATATTAAAATTGTAGTCTTTTGTTGTTGTTACAGTTATACTTTAGCATTCCAGATATCAGCTTAGAATGCTTGTGATTTTAAATCATAAAAAAGTTCCAAATCTTGTTGCTTCTGTTTGATTTGAGAGCCATAAAAGAAAGTATGTATTTAAAATTTATTTCAGTTATTTTGTTCTCTAGCCAAGTTCATAGTAATTTATTGCTTTTAGTAGAATGCAGACTTATAGGGTCTTTTCCATATTTATAATATTTTTTTTGATTCATCCAATGGGTTAGAAATTTGGAAAGTATTTTTGGAACACTTGTGAACTTCAGTTGAATTTCTGTAGAATTTGTTACAATGAAAGATCTTACATTTATGAAATTAATGTAGACAATTTATTTGAACAAATAGTAAGGAGCATGAAGATATCTGTCTGAAAGGACACATATAAAAGTTATAAAGATGATTAAGTATGCGTATTTACATTCTTTTGAGAGCCATTTGTTTCTTCAGTTGTAAACATTTAAGTTGTATTAATGCTGTAGAGAACGTTTTTAGTGAGATATCTAGAGCCACTAGGGTTAATGTGAGTTAAGTGTAAGTATATGTCCAGTATGACGTGTAGCAGTAAACAAAATTAATTGGAATAATCTCATTTGGGAACTTCAAAAACTTGCCAATGAGGTTCAAGAAGTTAAAAGGTTTACTTGTGTGGTAGAGAAAAATAAAATTTTATTTGTCAGCTGTATTGCTATAGTAATAGCATTGGACTTTGTTAAACCCAGTTTTAAATTTTGTACAAAAGATTATGTTAAACTCTGATAATTTAACAAAAATATGCAAGTACTGCTTGATGAATATGAAGGAAAAAGTTAAAGATGTAATTTAAATGTTAAACATATCCTGTAGTTTGTTCTGAAACCATTGATAACATATTTAACTGACTCGGGAAGCTAAAAAAAGTTACTTAGTTAAACGTATTTTTTTAAAATTTGTTTTTTATGAGCATTATCTGTTAATTCATGTATAAGTGTCACTTAGTGTCATGCTGGTAAGATTAAGGGCCAATGATAGTTACACAAGTTGTTGTTGTATTATAATTTATCTTAGACGAGTCTCTTGTTTATTATGTTATGCATGTTATGTATTATGATTTAATATCAAATAGCTGGAAATTTTAATTTTAAGTTAGAAGGTAATTAACTTTCAATATGTATCAATTTTGAAATTTGCCAACAAGACTGATACACACAGTTTTCTTTCTTAATACAAATACATTTTAATATACAACCAACAATACAATTCATTATAATGGTTATTAAAAATATTGGTTTATTTAAAAGAGTTTTACATACTGTACTGAGTCTTCTGTCTGATCTCGAACTGAACATTTTGTCAACAGTCTAGGTCCATGACAAGTAAGTTTATTAGAAGCTGATATCGTTACATATCAGTTAACCTAGCTAGCTAGCTGACTTTTCTTGACTGGCCTCACACCACTTACAAGCTGACTTTTTACCATCAAATATATGTCACATGCATTAAACTGAAACATACATAGTTATTAAAATAAATGTATAACAGTAAATATGTTACAAAACAAAGAAACATATAGAAATGTTACAGTGTAACTGTTTATTCAATTTTAAGCATGCTGTACATTACCTTATGTCTTGTCTTATAAAATGGAAGTGTTGCATGTGCATAGTTTTGTTTCTAATAACACACAAAATTGACATAGATATCTTATATGTGAATTTCTTATTTAGTAAGTTTCTCTTATGTTACTTTTTAGTCCCCCAGTTGGACTTACAATGCTAAATTATTGGGTTCATTTCTGTGCAGTGGACACAGCAGATAGGCCAGTGTGGTTTTACTTTAAAAACAAACTATTAAATTTTAATCTTAAGCTGTTAATGTTTCATTTGAAACCAGTGGTGATTTCGGACAAACATCCTCTAAACACTTAACTTTTATGTAAATAAAGTGCTTTTTGTTTATATAGAAATTAATTTTATTGTAAATATTTGACATTTACAGGAATATGTAATTAGACTTCCTTAATCACAAAATGTCAGCATTAAATTTTCAATCATTAACACAAATTTTTAAGAACATGAAACAAACATGTTTATTACAGAAGGCAATTTTACTGCAAATTTCTGATATTTACAGGAACATGGACTGGTTTTAGTTGGTGAAGAAGAAATTATAGTGAATGGGGGTGCTGATTGCAATAGTTTGAGAAGCACTCCAGACAGTTCATGTCCTAAAACTGTTGGCAGAGCTGCATTAGTTTCCCAAGAAGCTGCCCAGTTATTAGAACAAGCTGGAGAAGGCTCATTAGGCAAGCTTTTGAATTCAGTAATCTTTCATCTGTTCTGTTGCATTAATGCACTGATCAGTCTTATGTATATGAATATGGATAGTATCACAAGTTTTGACTCATGAAACTTAAAAAAAAAAAAACTAAGTGCATACTGCACATTAAACATTTGTCACTGGATGAAGATTTTACTTAAAAATCAAATGTTATTTTTACAAGGACAGAAACATTCCAAATTCTGATAAACCTTGCTATAGAGATGTTCATTTCCAGTTTGACACTATACAATATAATTGTTAATACACCATTGCTCTTTGGCAAAAAGAAAACTTTTCAAGTTTTATCTTGATCCCCCCACTGTTTTTAAAGCTGGGTAGATTTTATTCTATGTTCAGAATATTACAAAACAGTCAGAAGAATTATTGAATAATGCTGTTAATATTTGTAAGTTCAATAAATGTTGTCTCCACTCCCAGATATGTCTGGCTTTCTGATTGATTAGTTAATGGAAAATGCAGATATTGATACATCATTTTTTTTGTCCATTTGTAGATAATATATTGAACAGTATTTTCATCTTGATTTTAAATGTTTACATAGTATTGTATAGCTTGTTAGTATAGTACTAGCTTTTTTAAAAAAACAACTTAAATTAGTATAAATTTAAGGATACTTTGATTTTTTTTCCTATAAAGCCCATAAAATCAAGTTGCAAAAGTTTTTAAGAGTTTTAACTATTTAACTCTAGAACGTCAGTGTCAAAGTTTCAGTCTTAAACACCAGATGGTATGGGGTCATTATGACCTTATGCTGGTGTTTTAGGAATAAGCTGTGTTAACTGTAACTGTGGCATATAGGGTTAAAATATGTTTAAAAAATTTCTCAATTTTTATAACTGTCTACTTTTATTAAACTTCCCAAACAATGCATGAGTCAGGGTAATTTATTTTAATTGGATAGTTAGTTTTAACTAGACAATTTTATATAACTTTATCAGGATAGGAATTTACTTAGATAAACATATTAAAATATAAAGTTCTCCAAAGTTGACTCAAGTATCATTAAGCATATACCTATTTAAATTTTATTGAATATTTATGAATTTGTGTTTATATATGGATCTCATTCAGTTTATTACAATTATTCTTATCCACAAATTGTATCATTAAAGAATGTTTTTCTATTGTGTATTTAATGAATGAAAATAAGACATTGTTTAATTATGTTTGTGTACATAAGACTGTGGTTTTCATTCTTCAGAAATCAGAGCTGAATTTTGCATGTTAACTGATTTATTTCTCAAGTAGTATAATAAAATACATAAAGGAACTTTAAGCTGCATTAAAGCTAATTTCTTATCGAGCTTTCAGTTCTTTTTTTTTTTTCCAGTTCCATAGGTTATGATGAAATGAATCTACTTTATGTACCATACTGCTGTACTTTTCCACACATAGATCTACATGCATAAAATAAAGGATAAAAAAAAAATAACAAAGTAACAATAATCATGCATATTAATATCTTAGTGTAAAATACTAGAAGGTATATTTGAAATATTGGGATTGGAAAGACAGAATTCCAAGAGTAACACAACATGGCTTACAGAAGTCTGGAACTCTGTACATGCTTATGTTCTCAGATTTCAAAAATGTAAATTGTTTTGTTCCTTTCTGTTGCTGTAATTGTTCCACTGTAATGATTTTTAACTTGTTTAAAGGTTTCAGAAAAACTGAACAGTGTTTTATTTACCCTCAATAACTTAAGTGTTGATGAGTAAAATGTTTACTTTACTTAAGCTTTCACAGTAAGTAGTTCAAGTATACAGTCATGTGGAAAAGTTAGGACACCCTATGAAAGCCTGTGTATTTTTGTAACATTTTTGGATATATAGATATTTAATCTCAATTTCAACAATACTGAGAGATTATAGGAATATAACTAAACAATTAAAACTGAAGAAAATACTTTTCAAGATATTCTGTAAATGTAATTTTACAAAAATGCATATTCTAACTGAGGAAAAAGTTAGGATACCCTACCCCCTAATAACTGGTGTTACCCCCTTTGGCTGAAATAACTGCAGTAAGCCACTTCTTGTAGCCATCTACCAGTGTCTGACATCGGTCTGAAGAAAGTTTGCTCCACTACTCAATGCAGAATTTTTTCAGCTGTGAGATGTTTGAGGGGTTTCTTGCATGTACAACCTGTTTCAAGTCACCCCACAGCATTTCAATTGGATTAAGATCTGGGCTTTGACTTGGCCATTCCAGGACTCTCCATTTCTTAGTTTTCAGCCAGTCCTTGGTGGATTTACTGGTATGTTTTGGGTCATTGTCGTGTTGCAGGGTCCAGTTCCTCTTCAGCTTTAATTTTCTTACAGATGGTCTCATATGATCCTCAAGAACCCTCTGATACACAGTAGAATTCATGGTGGATTCTATGATTGTGAGCTGTCCAGGTTCTGCTGCAGCAAAGCAGCCCCAAACCATGACACTTCCACCTCCATGCTTCACAGTTGGTATGAGGTTCTTTTCCTGGAATGCTGTATTTGGTTTATGCCAAACATGTCCTCTGTTCTGGTGTCCAAATAATTCAAATTTGGACTCATCTATCCAAAGAACATTATTCCAGAAGTCCTGGTCTTGTCTACATTCTCTCTGGCAAACTTCAGTCTGGCCTTGATGTTTCTCATAGAGAGCAAAGGTTTCCTCCTAGCACACCTCCCATGCAAGTTAAACTTGTGCAGTCTCTTTCTGTTTGTAGAGGCATGCACTTTCACATCAGCAGTAGCCAGAGCCTGCTGTAGGTCTCGTGATGACATGTTAGGGTGTTTGAAGACCTTTTTTAGCATCTTGCAGTCTGCTCTCGGGGTGAACTTGCTTGGATGACCAGACCTGGTCATGTTGGCAGTTGTTTTGAAAGCCCTCCACTTGTTGACTATTTTTTGGACAGTGGAATGACTGATTTCAAAATCTTTTGGGATCTTTTTAAATCCCTTACCAAACTCATAAGGTGCTACAATTTTCTTTCTGAAGGCCTCAGACAACTCTTTTGCTCTCACCATGGTGCTCACACTCTCACTTCAACAGTCAGGAGCACACCAAACTAAGTGTCTGAGGTTTAAATATGGCAAGCCTAATTCAAAATGCTGAGTAACGATCTTCTAATCATGTGCATCTGGTGTGATACACCTGTGTGTGAGTTGAGCCATTTTAAGTGGGAACAAATGTGGGGGTGTTCTAATTTTTTCCTCAGTTAAAATATGCATTTTTGTAGAATTGCATTTACAGAAGATCTTGAAAAGTCTTTTCTTCAGTTTTAATTGTTTAGTTATATTCCTATAATCTGTCAGTATTGTTAAAATTGAGATTAAATATCTATATATCCAAAAATGTTACAAAAATACACAGGCTTTCATAGGGTGTCCTAACTTTTTCACATGATTGTAACAGTTGTGTGAAAATAAGGTTTATTTGTTCTTACAGATGTACGGTTAAAGAAATTTGCAGAGGAGAAACAAGAGCTTTTAAATGAAGTAAGTTTTACAGTTGTGTGAATGACTCTGCCCATTTTTAAACTTATTTTTTAATCAAATTTTATTTTTTAAAATTGTATTAGTTTTCCATTTCTTTAATTCCAGAGTTAGTTATTCTAAGCAAGTGATTAATTTAGCCCTTAACAATGCTCTTGGTTGTGTAATATTTCAGTATGGATGTAAATTGACCAGAAAGAACAGTGTCCAGATTTGAGATTAAGTTTTTAATTATTTGTTTTCTGGGGCATTTCTGTTTTTGACCTTTGATTAGGTGAACTGGGTCTTGAGCTCTGTTTCAACTTTATAGCATCTTAACCCTTCAATATCTTGTTGTTTTGTTGCATGAATGGTTTAAAAGTGTATAACAGATCAAGAAAACTATCAGACAGGTGGTAGAATTGCATAAGTAGGGATGGCCTGGATTGTTCGTTGAAATGGTATTTTAAATATCCTCCCAGTAGGTTATTAGAATTTTACAGTAATATAAAGTGTTTCCTTTTATAACAATATATGTATAATGACTGAGTCACAAGTTCTGGCAATGTTTGTAAACATTATAGCAAAGTATTTTAATTTTTTGTTACTTTAGCTGCTTTGTTTTTATAATGTATTTAGTCAAAACCAAGACAGCTCAAAGCAGTGTCTGCTTTTAAATAATGTGAACTAGTAGTGACATTAAAAGAAAGAACAAAAAAACTCTTGTTTAAGTGATGGTATCATTACCCCTTGAAGTTAGCTGTTTTACAAATGTTTGTAATTTTTTAAACTTTAAGTACAGGATGCAAGTAAGGTAGTTCAGATGGTATTTGTATCATCCCTGAATAATAGCAGATGCCTTCTCTTGTATCTTGTTTACATTGTTTTTGAAGTATTAATATTAGCCATTCCTACATTTTCTTCCCTTTTTGAAAATGTTTTGTTTTACAATTTTCTTTCATCAAAACCATCTGCAAGTTTTCTCTCTATAATTAATGACAAAATCAGTCTTATTAAAGAGCTTGTTGTATAAAAAATGAAGTAGAAATATAATTATGTAGGTAACCTTCCACTGATTTTTGTAAAAACAACCAAATGTAATGGGTTGCATGGGTGAGTGAGTGGTTTACAAAAGTTAATACAATGTGCAACCTGTACAGTGGATATAAGTACTTTTATTTTTTACATGAACATTACCACACATTCTAACCATTCAGAGTGTACTGCAGGCATAACTGAAATGCAGATACTTTTGTAACAAACTTAATTTTTTTGTGTACAACAAACGTGTGTTATTTACTAAAAGCTTGCTACATTTTTACATAGCTACACAAAGAGAATTCCTTCTCTATACAGAGCAGTCCAATGGATTGAGCCTGTGCATATTTCAATTTATGAATTTTTTCACTTAGGCAAAATCTTTAAGCATGATAATTCAAGCACTTAAAATTAAATGAAAATGTTTGTGAAAGGCATCAGTTCAACTTATTTTCTGGTTAATCGATATTGCTGCTGGGCGTGCTTTATTGTTTGTTACTTATTCTTTGTAGTTTATAATACAAATTCTCATGCAAGGAATTTAATGAATTTTATTAAGTAAACATTTTGCAGGTGTTAAAAATGTATGATCCAGATACATATCAAAATCTATACATGATGTTTTAAAACACAGTGGTAGTTACTTAAGAGCCTATATATCTCAAATTGTTCTACTAATTACCTATTTCAACAAACTTGTCAAGTTTCTTACTGTGAATACAGTTTCCCAATTTTTTTGTCCTTATTGTATGCACGTGAGATTCTCCAGACTCTGGTGAGAAGACATTTAATTTTTTTAAGATATTTTTATTTAGACCATCTTTTGAGCCACATTTACACTTTAATCTTAGGAGGAGAATTTCTTTTGCTTTTATTATTATGGCTTAGAAAGACCTCAAAATAGTTGTTCCAGATTTTAGTGTACGAGTACACCTTATATGAAATCAATGTATAAATCACTTTCATGCTATGTTTTCAGTGTCTTCTCTGTGTTATGACTTTGAGTCATTTTTCTTTCGACATCATGTTATAGATTTGCAATTGTAGATGTAACTTGCAGATTTGTTCATTTCTAGTGTATATATTTTAGCCATCTGAAAATGAAAGAACATGGGTATCTATAGAATATGAAATTGTGTTTGCTATTTGCCAGCTGTTTTCGTTGGTTTTTTCCTTAGCTGTTTATCTTTAAAGCTTTTTAGACAAGTTACTTCTTGTCTAAAAAACTTAATAATTAGTACCTAAGATTAAAGGGTCTTGTATTTTTCTTCAGATTTATAGGTTAAAATTTGAGTTGGAAGAAGAAAAACAGAAGACTGCCAAAATGGAACAGTTAACACTAGTACATGGTCCCCAGTCCAATGGCCCTGAAATGAAACTTCTAGAAGTTCAAAGTTAGTAAATTAATGCTGTCCTTAATTTAAATATGTACCAGTTAGTCACATGCATTTGATGAACTATCTTAAAATTGTGAGTCACTCATACAGAAATTTCCATATTTTGTTTCTAACTTTAAAGAAAGGAAAATCTAATAAGCTAATTGTACATATAGAACTTTGCATAATCTCTTTGATCTCTTTCTTAAAAAAAATGTAAAGATACTTCCTAAATATTGTTGTGATATTAATAAAAACTCTTCTCAATACAAGATTAGTTCCGCTCAGATCCATTCCTTTTGATCTTAGTTTTCAAAGTAAGAACAGTTTTTCAACATGTTGTGACATCTAGGACACATTATGTATTTAGTAGACACAAACTAAGTATTCTTCAAGAATTTTTTTTATGACTGTCATTGGTTCAGTCTTCATCAGTCATATCTAAGTTTGTTAATCACAGAATGATGTAAAACAATGACTGTGGTTATGTTGAGATAAAGTATTTTGTATTTACTGTTCTTCCTGCTTTGTAATTTATGTTATTCTTTCTTGATTTTAAATGCTCGGGTGATATAGCACCAGATGACTGCAATGTAACGTTGGGCCCAAGGCTATGTAGAGGGCCCATGTATAAAGTTAATTTAGTTTGAGAAATTTCTCTCACATAACCTTTTTTTTTTGTTACATAATTTAAATAACTAGTATTTACTTTGTGAGTGAGCATGTTACATTTGTTTGAGTAATCAGGAATAAAATCTAATGTTAAGGAAATAAAATTAAATTAACTTTTTTTTTCTTACTTTCTAACATTTTCACAACAGGCTCTGTATAAGATACACAAGTTTGTCTACATATTTACAGACTTTAAGTATTTGCACTATAAATTTTGATACAGCATTTGTATCTTACAAAACCTGGTGGACTTTTAGTAAAGATTACAAGTATTTTGTTTACAAACAAACAGATTTTTTAATGAAATATTTTACTAAAGATGTGTTTGTAAAAATAGTGTTTCATTACTAGTCTTGAGTGCAAAGTGATTTCATGTTATGATTAAAAAAAACAAATTATTCTTCATACCAAAAATTTCAAATATTGTTTCTGTAATTACTAAAATCTTCTAAATACATTTCAAATAATTTTGTGAGTAAGACCATATTTTATCATTTTTTATACTCTAACTATATGGGTTCTGTCACTTGACCAATCTTGTAAATATTGTAAACAAATTAGGAAATAAGTAATAAATTATGCTTTTTTCATGCTAGAATGACAACATATTATAATATGGAAATACAAGTGTTTAGTCTAAGTGGTTTAAGACTCATTACATTATATTTTTATTAATTTTTATTATATTGACCTTCCAGTGGTACCTGGTTAACATTACACAACTTGCATAGTTGCAATACATGTTCACTCTCATTAAGGTATCCAATCATATAAAACTATCCTCTAGTCTTTTTGTCCTTCCCACAAATTTTTTGAGTAATTTTACTTTTAGAGAATACTTTTGAAAATATTATTTTATTACAGGTATGACATTTCGATCACTTGTATAATCATTTCTCAAGTGCTCTAGCATTTTCAAATCTATATGCCTGAAGTGAAAATCACTCATAATTATGAATTAATTAACAGGTGAAATATTAATCTCATTGTAAAGCTTCTCACTAATTTTAACAGTATCATCTGGTGGTCTATAAACATTTCTCACTAAAAGCTTTTTTTCTTTTATATCCACTAAAAGAAACCCAAATGGATTCAATCTTTTTTCTGTTGCCTTTGATATTCTCAACTTCATCAGGATGTAATTCACATTTTACATATAAAGCCACTACTCTCTCCTGTAACCAAGTATTTTAAAGAAACTTCTGTCACCAAAATCATTGATGTTTAACCATGTTTCAGTTATTCCCATTGTATCAAAATCCTCCATTGCTACTAATGTGCTGTAAAGTCAACTATTTTATTTCTTATACTTCTAGCATTACAATATTAACAATTAAGCCTATTTTTATGATACTTCTGTATTTATTTCTTACGCTAAACTTTTCTCTCCCTCGTATTCTTTTTGCATTTAGTTGTTTTATTTTGCCCCTACCTCTCTTTAGTCCTAGTTTAAAACTTTCCTTACAGCTGAGTTAATAGCCTTAGCAAACAAGCCAACCCCTACTCTGTTAAATGTAAACCATCCATTCCTGAAAGTTTCTTTCTTCCATTGAACTGATCTCTCAAGTCCAACCAGCCAAATCTGCTCATCTTTACATACTAATCTATCATTTAGCCTTAGTGACCCACCTATAACTTCATCTTTACAGTTAACTCTGGGCAGTGTTCCTTTTCAAAATGAAGGTATGATCTTTTTCAGGAAGCTTGGAAATTCATTTGTCATTGTGTTCACGTTTATAGAGAACAAGTAGGTCCATATTATACTTTGTTTAAAATGTGTTTGTGTACATTTTTATATCTTATTGTTTTATGTAAATTTCATAGGTATAATAAAAATGATTACTACAGAATTATTTCATTTCATGAAATAATATTCTGATTTGACGTAATAATAAAATAAACAACATTGATATGTGTATCTATCTACAAGAACGTTCAAAGTATGTTCTTATTATTGGTAAATATTTTGTGATATCTTATCATTGACACAAATATAGCTGGGTATTTTTTAAATGATTTTTGTTCTCCAAACAGGAGAAGCAAATAAACAAGTCAGTGACTATAAGTTTAAGCTGAAAAAAGCAGAGCAAGAAAGTTCAGCATTACAAAGCAGTGTAAGTATCTAACTCTTGGTTATAAAGGAAATAATGCTGAGATTATTTTATTTTTAGTTTAATTTTTACAACACAACTTTTGTAATTTAGTGAAAACTTTTGAATCTTTTCTAAAATTGGAAGTAATCTGACTTTTATTCAAATAAAAGATGTAGTCACTTAGATGTTTCTTATATTTCATAAACTGTTATGTACATACAAGTATGTTATTTAGCATAGTAAATATGCTGTGGGATTTAGATTACATGTAAAGTCTGTAAATGGTTATATTTATGTTCAAGCATCTAATGTATCAAAAAAATATATATATATTTCAATACTTAGTAAATATACATATAAATAATATCATTATAGTTTATTTAATGAAGTTACACCACAATTTTGTTTCAATTATAAACATATCAAATTGGGAAAAAAAAACAAATGCTAATGTATTACAAATCATATTTGTGTTAGTTTTGCAAATTCATTGTTTAGTTAAGATTAAGTGCTATATTTGATTTCTTAAAAGTGCACAGAAGATTTTGATGAAGTTTTTATCTGTTATTTTTATGTTCTTATGTATTTAGTAAAAATACTTTATTGTTTTCATATATTGAAGAAATTATAATTTTTGCTTACATGGTTGTTTTTTCCATATTGTGTATATGTTTTTGTTTGACATAAGTTTTCTTCTTCCAAATAACCACCGTCTAAAGAAAAAACAGCCAAAGCATACAGTGTATTAAAAGTTAGGGTATGAAGTCTTGAGGGGTATTTTATGGATTATTCTTACCATTTTCAAACATTATGGTTAACATTCTGATAGGTTTCTCGACTGGAAAGCCAAGTAATAAGGTATAAAACAGCTGCAGAAAATGCTGAGAAAGTAGAGGATGAACTGAAAGCCGAAAAAAGAAAATTGCAAAGGGAGGTGAGAACTTTGGATTATTTTAGAAATGTTTAAAGATTATATACTAATTACTTGATATTATGAAGTATGATATTATAGATTTGATCTTTGCTCTGTCTTAACCCTTTCACTACTGAGATAAGGTGAACCACCCCAAACTTTATGTGCAAAAGAAAATATTTTCTTAACTTATGAAACTCTAGTAGAGTATGAAAAAGTAAAGTATTAACACCACAAAATCATATTTGCACCATTATAAGTTGATACTCTGAGTGAAATTGACATTTAATCGTTCAGAATATAATTTTATACAATATGTCATTTGATAGATGAAAACATTGACTTCCTATATTGGTTATAGGTAATATGTAATTAAACATAAGAGAAAACTGTTAAATTCTGAAAGAGAGAATGTGTCTCGGGTGTGGCAGAATGGGTTTGATTTTCTATTCAACAACTCTTTCATGAAACAGAATTGAAAAGTATCAAAAATATGTTTTATTAGAATAATGACCATTTTTGTAGTGAGTAATTTGCATTTAATTTCATACTCGTCCAAAGAGTGGTGTTTAAAATAGAGAAAACAAGATACCTATAGAAAATGCCATGTGTGTCACAAAATGGAAAATTTCATGATGTTTTTTTAATATTGCTTGGTAAAATTAAGAATTTAAAACTTTTAACAATTAAAATATGGATTATTAGCCAAGGTTTTATAATTGGTATAACATAAACAAAGATGAGCTTAATAAAATTTTTAATGTATGACACTAAAACCTTATGTCATTCAGTCATTCTCATATTTTATAATGACTGAAATAAAACTTGTAGCAAGAGGAACAATATTAGTGATGTACGAATTGTAACAGTATAATAATTCATACTGTGTTTTTTAAACAGATGTGTTATTTCAGTATACACCCATGAAGTAGTAACTGAGCTACACACGTATAAGCGTATTTTATGTTATTCACGTAGGTTCGAGAAGCTCAGGCCAAAATTGAAGAACTTGAAACTGCAAATGCTCATATTCAGAAGAGAATAGATAAACTAAAGTCTGCAAGAAATGCCCTTGTTAAATAAACCTTTATAATGTTTAAAAATTGAAGTGATAGTTGTTTGTAAATGAGTTCAAAAACGAATGTATAGATTAAATAAAAATTACTGGTTTTTGTTTGTTTGCTTTTGACCTGGTGAAAATTTACTTGATAACTATATTTGTCTGACATGACAACCCTCTTTCTGTCAGTTTTGTAATCTTGGAAGTATGTGTAGGTTATGTTCTGCAACATATATATAAATCTTAATTTTTTTTGTTCATGACAGTAAACTCAAAATGATCAAAGCTTTCATTGTGGGAATGCATCTTAAAATTGAAACGTGAAGGGAAAGAAAGCTGTGTACTCGTATCAAATCAAGGGCAATTAATTGTATAAATGTATATGTGTATTTGTGTTTCTATGAAATGCAAAAATAAAGTTCTTCTGAATTATATTTAAGAAACCTTAATTAAATCCAGCATTTTCTATTGAGTATATTTATTAGGTTGAGGAATAATTCGTGAGCGTTTTTAAATAATTTCATTCAAGCATTACATGCAAGACTATACAATACTTCAATGCATGAACACATTACACCCAAAACATTTATTATGATACTTTATTTCATGTAATACCTAGGTATATAGTATGCATTGTTTTAAACAAAATTGCAAGAAATTAAATACGAAAAGCAGATAATGTCGAAAATGCTCGATTTTGTCCACTTGACATTACATTTAATGAGCTGAAAATGAAAGCAAAAATTAAAGACATGAAAATCAAACACACCATCTATTAGAGCAAAAAATTATCTACCAAATGACATGAGATATTTTGCGAAAGCGTTTCATTTATGAATATATTTTTTTAACTTGAAAAAACGCTCACGAATTATTCCTCAACCCAATAGAAAAAAAAATGTAATCATGGAACTGTAGACCTGTTTGTTTAAAAGCTCATGCATAAATTAAACATTTTTAAAGCTTATAAAGGACAGTGTTTTTTCAATACTCAAAGTGAGCATGTATTGACATAAATACACCTGATGCATAGATGGATTTAATTACACAACTACTTGTTCTAGTTTGTTATTTTACAAATGTGGGTTTATATAGACACAGCAGTAAATATTATATTGAAATTTGCCTTTAATTAAACCTGTGGTTAAACTACAAATTAATATTTTGGAGATAATTTATATGCAAAAACGGCTCGTTTGGGCTGAGAAAACACTTTACATAGAAGAGCGAACAACGTTTCGACCTTCTTCGGTCATCGTCAGGTTCAAAGGTTTGTGAACCTGACGATGTAAAGTGTTTTCTCAGCCCAAACGAGCCGTTTTTGCATATAAATTTCTCAACAAGTGGGTTTCTCGTCATCACTGATTTTGGAGATAAATAATGCCAGATTTTTTATTATGTAAAAGCACTGTTTGATTGTTTGGTGAAATTTAGTCTTTCTTTCCTGTTATAGTATCTGTATATATTTTAAAATATAAAATAATAATTTTGACTGTAGACCTGTCTACAGTAAATAAACACCCATGTGTCAACTTTTATAGTTGAACTTCTCTGTTGTAAATTTTATTTCAGCAACCCAATACAGATATATGTACGTAATCAAATTACATGGCCATAATGAAATGTACGGCATTGTATAAGGGAGTTGTTTGATGTGGGTAGTGAAACAGGAAGCTCCAATAGTCATACTTTACTTATGGGAGACATTATAGCTATCCGACTGATATGGGGTGGGCCAAAAGAATAGTTTCAAAACTGCTGATTTTTGAAATTTTTAAGTTGTTGGGTATTTAGAAAGAATTAGATACTGATAGAATTCAGTTCAAGTTTGTCAATGGTGCTTCAATTTCTCCATCCTAATTTTTTATTTAATTTTTCTCAATTGTCTGTTAGTGGTTTTTGGTTCTAAGTCTCGAGAGTAACTGGACTTTATTCCTAATTTTCTCATAGTTTTTCTTAAAGCTATCTCTTGACATTTCCTGGCTTATTCTGATATATTTGATGTAGTTTCAGTTTCATCCTTTGGCAAAAGCTTGTTTTGTATTTTTGTCATTGCTTTCTAATCTTATCTATATTCTTACAGTAATGATCTCTTTGGTGGGACAAAGATATTTAAGATTTTATCCTTTTCTCTTGTGTTGTTTTTTGAAAGCCATATTTGTACTTTAAGTATAACCTTCGATGTCAGTAGGTTGTACATAGTTTGGAAACAATTCAAAGGTAAATTATGCAGCTTATTATTCTTGTTTTCAGTCCAGAACACTCAAGCAAAGTCATGTCAGACTTTAACAGTGGCTCATGTAGGAAACGTATGTCTCGGGTGAAAGGGCGAGCATTTTTGATGCAACCGGGATTCGAATGCGCGACCTTCATATTACGAGTCGACCGCCTTAACCCACCTGGCCATGCCGGGCCGTTTTGATAAGTTTATGTTGATACGTTTTTATCTTCGTCTGAAATGTATGTTGTTGTTTCCATAAAAGATAATGTGGTTGACTCTTATAAATGTTTTCCTTGCATGCGAAGTAGAATTTTCTATCTTGTCAGATTGGTTTTTATAATTATATGCACATGACGAAACAGTAATAATAGCTTTTGTATAAAATAATTAATTAAGAGTTTTTATCTATACCACTCTCGTTGAAACGGTAAATTCATCGAGAAATGCAAAAAAAAAGAAAAACAACCTATTAAATGAGCCTAAAGAAAATATAACGTATGTGCTTTTCTTTGTTCATACTACGTCTTATGTACACTTTGGAGACGATAAAAATTTGAGATTAAATATTCTACGACGTTTGAAATTCGATGTACTGAAAACCTTGAATAGCTGCTGCAAAGACCAGTAGATGACGACAAGTGTGGGTGTAAAAAAAATCGAAAATATTTAGATCTTGGATTTTCCAAATGAATAAAGATTTTTTTTTTCGTTCACTTTGCAACTCATTCTAGATAATAAAAGTACGCATTGTATCAGACTTTTATTTATTGTGTAACGCTTTATAGTATCCTCTAAAATTAGTTTTTTGGTTTGTTTATAATGTATTAAGCACGGAATTTAACAAAAGTATATCTGTTTTCTACACACCACAGATATTGAAACCTTATTTGTAGCGTTATAAATATTCAGAAATACAGCCGAGTCACCAGAGAATTTACATGTAGTTGTTGAAATACCAGTTTTATTGTGTGTTTAGGTGTTGATTTCTCTTCATTTTAGATCAAACACTTGATACATCATCCATTTTAAAATAGCTACCTGAAATTTATAAACATTTCTCAACGTCAGACAAAATTTAATATGTTCATCACGAGATGATACAATGCATATGCATTATTCATGGTTGGATTATTTGTATTCTGTGAACATGGCCAAAAGGTAATATTTGAAGATATGTTTTAAACGTTATTTTATTAACCTCAGTTATATGCTACAACAAATAACAAGAATTAATTAGTTTTTATAACCAAAGCCACTGTTTGCATTTTCACTTGCAAAATATTTGTATTTATTTTCTAAAAGCCACAGTAGCGTTACTACAATATGACAGTACATTATTTAATAAAAATAAACTAAACACTGAAAAGTCATAAAATTTTGATTTAAAACTTGTCATTGTAATCTTGTAGCAATATGTATTAAATTTAATAGAATACTGACTGGCAGCTTTATTAACGTTCCTGCGTATGCAAATATAAACTGATCTCGTAACGTGGCAGCCCTAAAATGCAGAGTTGTAGTCATATTATGGTTAGCCTGTAAGATAACAGTTAATAGATAGAATGTATGCAATCTTCAGTCGTATCATAATTAGTGTGTAAGATAATGGTTAGAATGCCCGCAGCCTTGAGTCGCATTATAGTATGCAATACAATGGTTATAAACAGGGATCTCTGCGAGGATGTTCTCAACCTTAAGAAAAGCCTTGATAGTAGATGCCCGTGTGGCATGAGTGTCATTGTTAAATATCTTTTTTTGATTTTTTGTTTAAACACATCTATTACCAGACTCCACTAGTCAAAAGGAAATGCGCCTGCCACTCGGTAGTTGTCGACTGCTAATTTTATATAAATGGAAAATAGAATTAGACAGACTTGTGAGACATAGTAGAGGTCAAAGTGTGTAACAATTTATCAAGTTTATCAACAGTGGTCAAGGTTTGGCTATCTCAAACTGTAAAAAAAACTCAAAAGTTGTTCGTATTATAGGAAAGATAAAATATACTGTTTAAGTGGTGATTAGAGCACAAACCACTCACGGTAAATGATTGAAACTATACAATGAGGCTCACTAAGTGGTGTTTAACTCTTATTAATACAGAAGGCAAAAACAACAATAACAACATTTGCATTACATTTCTTGTATTATTTCAGTAGTGCAAACTAAATGAGGTGGTGTAATGGTGTGGGTAATGCTCTTTTGCTAGGGATGGGGAATGATGTATTTGAAAGAGTGAATAACTTCCAGCCTGTGCTCGAACATTGTCGATCTCTTCTACTCCACAATGCTATGTTTACACGTAACACAAAGGTTCTCTTCTGAGGTGACGGCGTAAAATTATTTCATTTTTTATTTGTTCAATAACATGTCATTGACTTTATTCAAACATCTATAGTATGAAATTTAAAGTCCTATTTTTCTCAGTAATGCTCTAGTCACATCTGCAGAGAAAATATTGGCTTAGACCATAATGCTCGAAGAGTGTGCTATAATATAAAATAAGAGACCTTTATGCATCGTTTATAATCTATGTCACGTCGAATCCAGGATAGTATGACCGCGGAAAGCCTTTTAGCCCTATAATATTAGGTGCATCAGATCGAAATAAAGTGGTCAAGTAGAGTTGTGAAAAAAACACGGTCAAATTAAACAGACTTAATGTAGGGGTTCATTGTTATTACCCTGTACTATCACTTATATTTAATTATGGGTTCATTGTTATTAGCCTACACCATTACTTAGATCTTATTATTAACTAGTTTAAATTTTCTAGTTACTAGATACTGGCAATTAAAATAGAGTAACTAACTACTTATAAAACTAAGGTGAGTGTTTAGGCTGTTAACCATAACAATGATTGTTATCCGCTTGCCACAGCTACCGTACCATAAGGGATTGTCTACAATGATCAAAGAATGATGACTAGCATGATATTTACAAAACTTTGAACCATACAGTTAATAATTTGTATGTTTAGTTAATTTTGGATTTTGCGCAAAACTACTTCAGGACTATCTGCGCTATCTGTCCCTAATTTCACAGTAAAAGACTAGAGGAAAGGCAGCTAATCATTACCACCCACCGTCAACTCTTGGGCTACTTTTAACCAACAAATAGTGGAATTGACTCTCACGTCATAACGCTTCCACGGCTGAAATGGCGAGCATGTTTGATGTCACAGGGATTCGAATCTGTCACTTTCAGATTACGAGTCGAGCGCCCTAACCACTTGACCATTCCGGGTGAGAGAGGCTATAAGTATATATATGTAATAAAGTTTCGGATCCTTTTTTTTTATTAATTTTGACACCTCTGTACATTCAGTTTTAATGTTAATTACATTTATCGTTTAGAAATAATAGTATTGTACCGTATCATATCTTTGGAGTTGTTATCATGATTTAGTCTTTGCTTTCAAAAAGTGAGTGTAAAAGTACTACAACTTTGTAATTCGTTCTATATAGTCCATTAATTTTTGCATGTTTTAAGATATTCAGTGTAGTTTCATAATACACCAAACTTATCATTTTAACTTTTGTTATGTTTTTGTAGTCAGTTTCAAAATAGTTAAATAAATATAATTTGCAAACATTATCCGTGTGACAATTTCACCACTTTTTAACTTTATATACAACTTACATCATTTTAAAACATCCAAATCACCTTCTAAAGTGTAAAACATTTTACAAAAATGTATACCTACTATTTTTATGAAAATTACTTTTTTAATCAAAAATACATTATTTGAAAACTGAGAGCTTCCTGAACCTCTGTCTTTAAGTTTCACCGTGTGAAAGCTATAATAAACAATTTTATTGTATCTGAGCTCTTATTTTGAGCGTTTGTAACTCGGCATTTGTGAAAGTAATTAACCATGCATTCAAATTGTTTTAACCTGTTTGGAAATTTTCAATTTCAAACACGAAAAGTGCTAATTTAATATAATGAAGGCATTTTGCTCGAACATAAAACTTCTAAAATGTTGTATTCATAATTTTTTTTTTGAAATTACACTTAATATTCCAACATAATTGTTTGTTTGTAATTAAACAAAAGCTACATAATAACCTGGTTTCTAGAGTTGTAAGATCGCAGACACACCGCTGTGTCACATGGGGGCACAAAAAGTCCTATTTTCATATTGCTTTTGCAATAGGGGCAATGTCCTCATCGAAGGCCTGGCATGGCCTAGCGCGTGCGCTTCGTAATCTGAGGGTCGCGGGTTCGCGCCCGAGTCGCGCCAAACATGCTCGCCCTCCCAGCCGTGGGGGCGTTATAATGTAACGGTCAATCCCACTATTCGTTGGTAAAAGAGTAGCCCAAGAGTTGGCGGTGGGTGGTGATGACTAGCTGCCTTCCCTCTCGTCTTACACTGCAAAATCAGGGGCGGCTAGCACAGATAGCCCTCGAGTAGTTTTGTGCGAAATTCCAAAACAAACAAACAAACCTCATTGAAGCTCGGAAAGAGATCTCGAATGGTAATTTCTGTAAAATAGTTATAGGCATACACACACATGCACATTACGCCACGTTTCTCTCTGGTTGTTGTTTGGTCAAGAGAACTGAGAGAATTAGGTGTACACTGGACCTCAACTTTCCTCATTCGCTATCGTTTGTTTCCTTAGTTCTGGTCGATGATGCCTGTATATTTCTTTATTATATCCAATTGCTAAAAAAATCTATTTTTTACAGCATGCAGCCACTGAATGCGCGCTACGATTGTCCGCAGGTTATTGTCTTTTGTGAAAAGTGTTTTCTGTCTTAAACTGGCGTTAACATTATTTATAATAGTAGTGATAATGGTCTAGAAGTTTATGTTATGGTGAAAAGCAAGGATGCATATTTCATTAGTTCCCTTTTTTTTATAATATGCTAATAGTGAATAATGATTTCTCAAAAGACTGCATAGGTCTGAAGAGTAATATAAAAGTATCGTAACTTGTTTCCGAATGTCTTTGTGTTAATGTTTTGATCTAAAAGTGTGATTTATTGTTTATATTTTTTTACTTTTCTTCACAGTTTATCCATTTCAACGTATTAAAAACTTCTTACCGAGACGTGCGTTCCATAAATGAATTGCTAAATCGTTATTATTTTACAGATAAATTCGAAGTTACCTTAATGTACGAGTGAAGAAAAACTCAGTTCTTAGAGTGAAACATCATACGTTTGAAGGCATAACGGAAATCAGGACTAAATATAGTGTAGATAACAGGATTTAACATTGAATTTGAATACCCAAGCCATACAAACAAACTGAACAAATAAGTCGGAAGACTACAGCTACTACAAATAGGCATAACTAAAACTACAACAAAGAACGGCAGCCAACATATAACAAAAACACCAGTTATTATTGATAGTGTTTTTGCTGCTCTACTTTCCCTATTGGATTCTGCCATTGCATCTCTTGAACATTTTATCTTTTTTATTTTAGAACGAGTATGATATTTGTCACAACTATTATAAGCTGCCATATTTCCGTTCTTAGATGTTACTGTTGTCTCACTGCTTGGATTACATGACGAGTGAGTCACGAATGTTGTCATTTCTGTCACAGAATAAATTGGAGGTGGAACATGATGTCTTTGGAGTGAATGGTATCCGAGCGTTCCACTCCTCCGACGAATTCTCTTCTGAGCTTCTTTGTATATTCTCCAGTACAGAAAGAGTACCAAAATTAAAGGAATGTAGAAGGATGCGAATGTGGCAAACACTTGATAGCCTATGTCTTGACTAACCAAGCAGATTTTGTGCATTTCAACGCGTTCCTCGTATTTTGGATCTTTCCATCCTAGAACTGGTCCAAGCGACACAATACCCGATACACCCCACACAAGCAATATCATTATTCCGATATGACGGACACTTCTTTGGTGAACGTAATCTACGTTCGTTACAGCCCAGTAACGATCGACAGCGATGGCTAATAGATGAAGTATGGAAGCTGTGCAACACAAGACGTCACATGAGGTCCACACATCGCACAGTACGAGACCAAATATCCATTCTTGTTTTACCTCGTACACGGCACCTAGAGGCATGACTAAACAAGCTACTGTTAGATCGGTTAGGGCTAAAGATAGCACGAGATAATTTCCTACGGTATGAAGGTTCTTTTCCATCAAAATGGCTGCGATGACTAGAATGTTGCCAACAACAGTAGCCAAAATTAACACCGTGAGGATCATGGAAACAAAGACGATCCATGGAATCTCAGAAGCGATATAATTACTGGAATTCGCTGCTAAAGTATTATTTATAGAATAGTTAACTAGATCCCAACAACAGAGGTCATCTGATGTCCAGTTTGTGAAGTTTAGAATGTACTCAGTCTCTTCTAGGTTGTTATCTGTTACAAACATTTGTAGTTCGGCAAAACTCCATTCCCTATGATCACCCATGCTTGTTCGTAAACCTAGAAATAGTAGAAATACAACAGATATTTTACACACATATATATATGTATAAAAGGTAACAGCCTAATTGAAAGAGCTGTTTGAAGGGATGTATACTTCACTCTTCAGGATAAAATGAAAAGGGAATACAAGTGTTTGAATGTTCTTTTCATAATGTGACCACAATGTGTTTATTTTACCAAGCAAACATTATAATATGACGATAGTGGGCTTATAATAAAAATCAAGGTCTATAATGTTACAAAAATGTGCCTTTGGTAACAGTCAAGTATTATAATGTAACAAGAAAGTGAGCATTTTAACAAGCATAGTAATTTTTCATAGTAATCAAACATTATAATGTAACAACAGTGTAGTTATAGTAATAATAAAAACTTTTGTTTGTTTTTGGAATTTCGCACAAAGCTACTCGAGGGCTATCTGTGCTAGCCGTCCCTAATTTAGCAGTGTAAGACTAGAGGGAAGGCAGCTAGTCATCACCACCCACCGCCAACTCTTGGGCTACTCTTTTACCAACGAAAAGTGGGATTGACCGTCACATTATAACGCCCCCACGGCTGGGAAGGCGAGCATGTTTGGCGCGACTCCGCGACCCTCAGATTACGAAGCGCACACCTTAACGCGCTCGGCCATGCCAGGCCGAAATAATAAAAACACTATAACATGAAAAAAAAATGCTTTTCATAAAAAAATCACGAGAGAACAACTTGTTGTCACAACAATCAAGCATTATAAGAAAACAATGTGCTAGTTACAAAGACAACAAATCCTTGAGTTAAGGTTTTTTTTCACCTTTATACAGGCATTGAAAGAATGTTCCATATGTGTTTTTCGAGATTGGTAAATAGAATGATCTAAAAATAATAAATCATTATGCATTTGTGCCATCTATTAGTGTAAATCAGTAATAATTAGCTCTGAAGGTTTGTGTGTTTGTTTAGAATTTCGCGCAAAGCTACACGAGGGCTATTTGCGCTATATGTTCACAATTTAGCAGTGTAATACCAGACGTAAGGCAGCTGATCATCACTAGTCACCACCAACTCTTGGGCTAATCTTTTACCGATGAATAGTGGGATTGACTGTAACATTATAACGTTCTCACGGCTGAAAGGACGAACACGGTTGGTGTTAAGGGGATTCGAATCCGCGATCCTCAAACTGCGAAGCGAACGCTCTAACCACTTGACTAACTCTGAAGGTAAACCTTAATGAGGTGCTAGTAAAATCGATGAAACATTACGATATGGTAAAAAATATAACAATCAACTATTTAATTGGTAGAGAGTCAACTATCACAATAAAAACAAATGAAAATGTAAAAAACAATTTAATTCTGAATAATAGTTAACGAGCAAAGTTGTTATATACGTGAACACTAAAGTTTTGTTTTATATACTAAATATCATGTGGGAATATATCAGATACAAAATTCTGGTTGCCTGATAAATAGTACTGAATTCGAAATCATTTTTGACTTATTAGAGATGTTTTATTTCTAGAAGTACTGAAATATTTTAAAAAGTAATACTAGCTTCATATCTGTGCAGTAAAATAATAAATCATATAAAAATAAATATTTTACACGTGTATTGTAACATCAATCATAAGGCGAAATGACTGATTCTATACTTCAGTAACTTCATGAAGTGATTCACTTTACAGTACATTTTCAACACAAATATATAAGTGTATTTATTATTTATGTATGTTATGTATCGTGACATGTGTTGATCAAAAATTAAGGCAGCGTAGTGTAAAATGATAGCTAACCTTACGTACGACATAAATGAGGTAATAATTTAAATAGTATTAAAATGTACTTTTACGTATAGAAGTGTTAGCTTCGCTAAGCTGGTTTAATATGCTATGCTACTTTCCTCTCAAACGTATGGTAGAAAAAGCAATGAACTGTTAGTTAGTGAAAGATAAAATTTTCAATTTAAAAATATTGAATTCGACCTGACCCAAGAAATTATTATGACCAATCTTGATTTCGATTTTTACGCAAATTATTTATGATTGCTGTTGAAATCCATGTTTTAACGCTAAAATAATGAGTTGAATTTGTAGATTATTCCATTTCTTATAATTCAACTGAATAAAAAATATATGTATTTAATTATTTAAATTCCTTTTGAGTTTGATTTAGGTTTTCAACCCTGTGATTACCAACAGTTGTTGTATTGGATCAAATACTACTGTTAGAAATATTAATAGTAGGAAAAGCTTCCCTCAATTGACCAGCGGTATGTCTTCGAACTTCCAACGCTAAAAACCGGGTTTCGATACCCGTGGTTGGCAGAACGAAAATAGTCTATTGTGTAACTTTGGTGCTTAATGACAAACAAACAATAGGAGAAATGTTTTCCTATACTTTTATTGTACGTAGCGTTTGTTATCAGATGAAATGTTTAATTGTATTAAAAGGATGCTCAAGTGCACGAAACATTTGCTCTTTGACAATAAATAAGTAGAATCATTAAACACAACTTTATCGAACTAAATGTGTCGTGGATGTTTCCCAATGAATTTCTTAAGATATTCTAAAGATCAAATAAACGTTTTTTGAATGTTATGGTTTTATAAATAGCACTTAAATGCAATATATTATATATTATTGTTGATGCTAATACCTAAAACTAAATTTGCTTAAAATCAGTGGTATTATTAATCTTATTTATCGAATTTACTAAATCCGCGTGAATAACGTAGTTACTTTTAACAAGAAGTTGATAAAGACATATCGACATTTAAGAGAAAAGTTGCACGATTATTCTGGAAAAAAGTGGTCTTTAAGGCAGATTGTTGTCTGTACGATAACACAAGCTGAATTAGTTTATAGATGGTTACTTCTTCAGTGTTATTCGAATATTTTTCTAACTTTTGATAATTTTTATTTTGTTTTTTATTTATAAAGTATAGGATGCTAGTAAAAACCTCTCACTGCAGGAATAGATAATTGTATATTTTTACACTTAAAAAACAATACAAAAAAAAAACCCAACTAAACAGAATCTGCGTTTTGTCGCCATATGCTGCTCGCGATACTTACGTTTTAAGCCCCATAAAGTTTATCACTGATCTGCTACCTGGAGCTATACAAAATGAAGGAATAAATAATTTAATTTTTTGAAATTTCACGATTCTGTGTCTTTAAAATCTTACCTCACTTCTTCAGATGGCTTGCATGACAGATAATTTTTTATTGAGTTATTTTTAGATCCGACATGGCCAGGTGGTTAGGGCGCTCGTCTCGTAATCTGAGGGTCGCAGGTACGAATCTTCTTTGCCTCAAATATGCACGCTCTTTTAGCCAGGGGATTGCTATAATTTGACGGTCAATCCCACTATTCGTTGATAAAAGAATAGTCCAAGTGATAACTAACCTTCCCTCTAGTCTTACACTGTTAAATTAGGGACGGTTAACACAGATAGCTCTCGTGTAGCTTTGCGTGAAATTCGAGAACAAAAATAAGTTATCTTTCATTCATATTGTTTAGTTTTGAAGTAAAATTTACTGTTTTATATAAATGTTAAAACTCACTAAAGAAACAAAGTTTCAATCTCGACTTCGAGATTTTTTACTTTTGGACATAAACATACTTAAATATAAACATTTTAAGATAACTCATTTGTAAGAAAAGTTCAAACATTCTACTGTAAAGTTTTAACTGAAAGGTGTTGGAATTTAGTCACAGCTAGATATGGTGTTCTCAAACAATTTTGTACATATGTAATGTTACGCTATCTCATTAAATAAATTCGTTTCAGAAAAGCCGGTGTGTAACCTGGAAGCTACTGTTCATTTTGGTCGTTGTTAAGCACAAAACTATACAATGAATTGTCTGTGCTGTTTCCACTACGGGGATCGAAATCCGATTTATAACGTTATAAGCCTTCAGACTTACCGCTGAGCCCGTGGGAGGCAACAACCATTCAAATGCCATTCTTTTGGTTTTAATTGCTATCTGTCTCAAGATAAATTTTCTTTGATATTAAGCCAAAGTTGTAAAATTGGCTATGTGCATTTAGTGCACTCTGCTCACAACTGGGATTGAACTCTTAGATTTCAGATTTATAAGCTCTCAAATTTTACCATGTGTTTGAAAAAATATTATCCGTCTATACGAAACTGTATAAAAACAACTAGTACAATGTGCATATCATGTTTATATTTATTATATTAATCCAAAACTCTTATTTCAAAAGACTTTCTGGCCCGGCATCCCCAAGTCTGTTAAGGCGTTCGACTCGTAATAATAGGGTTGCGGGTTCGAAACCCAGTCGCAACAAACATGCTCGCCCTTTCAGCCGTTGGGGCGTTATAATGTGATGATCAATCCCACTATTCGTTTGTCAAAGAGTAGCCAAGAGTTGGCGGTGGGTGGTGATGACTAGCTGCCTTTCCTCTAGTCTTACACTAATAAATTAGGGAATGGCTTTGAGTAGCTTTGCGCGAAATTAAAAAAAAACAACAAACAAAAGACTTTCTTTGTAATTAAGCACAAAGCTACACAATGGGCTATCTGTGCTCTGCTTATCACTGTAACGAAACCTGATTTTTAACATTGTAAATCTGCAGACATTCCGCTGTGACACTAGGGGACTCTTTCAAAATATAAAATTTTCTTTGACATTTTATCACACTGTTTTAAATAGTTTTGCATGCATTTCCGAAGGAAATAGATTAAAATGTAAAAATCAATTTTGCTTTAAAGTTAGTCTGCTTTGAAAACACTCTAATCGTAGGGTTGCGGGTTCGAATCCCCGGCACATCAAACATGTCCGCCGTTTCAGCTGTGGGGGCGTTATAATGTTGCGGTCAATCCCACTATTCGTTGGTAAAAGTGTAGCCCAGGAGTTGGCGATGATTGATGATGACGAGCTGCCTTCCCTCTAGCCTTACACTGCTAAATGAGGGACAGCTAGCGCAGACAGCCCTCATATAGCTTTGCGCGAAATTCAAAACAAACCAACCCACAACAGACACATTTGATCTCTGTATAAGTGGCTGTGAGGTAGGGTGATGTTAAACAGAACACTGTACCTACTATAATTCTTTCCTTGGAGGTTCCTAAGAGTTTAGCTAGGATCGATCAGGAAAGATTAAGAGTGAAAGCTCACACACGGATGACACTTTTGACTTATATCTTAGTAATAAGGTTATGGTTTGCTTATTTTGTTGTCCAGGGATACTAAATGAGCTGACTCTCTTTCCTATATTTACCGCAGGGATTGGTACCGATGCCTACTTATAAGCCTTCAGTTTTATCGCTAAGCCACTTAGGAACATTTAACGTAATAGATACTGAATATTTCGTACAAAATAAAGAAAGTAAGATGTTCTCATAATGTTATTCTTATCCAGTTAGGATTTGATGTGAATACTGCTTTGTATTAATGTATTTATACTCTATACGATTATGAACATGAACTATTTCATATAAATAAAAATTAAACTTGTATCAATCACAAATACATTATGTTTGAAATAACAAATTATTAGTAAAAATCAAAGGGCAATGTTAACACGTTCGTTATATTGGATGACAATATCGAAGTAAAATATCACAAAAAAATATATAAAACATTATGGCTATTTCTTTAAGTTATTTTTTAAAAAGATTTTGTTATTTTATTTACCTTCAAAGTTCTTGAACTGAGGTTTTAAGGCCTGGTTGGTGTTACTTTTGATAGTGCATTTTTATTGAACTTGCGTTCCTGAAAGTAGGATGTAGTTAAATTATCCATTACATTTCAGTTATGTCTGTTTTTCTTTTTATTATATTTTATGCCCGTCTACAGATAGTGGTATTATACAAAACGAAATTTGAATTTTGTTTTCATAAAATAACTTCAAAGTTTTATTTCGAAACATCTTGCTATAACTGTTCACTCATGGTTTACATAATTTGTGCACTAGTTTAATAATTCCTTCTTGGTTTCATTTTTGGTTTTTACAAAAACTGTATGAATAAAAAAACAACAAAAATATAATTATTCTGCAAATCATTAATAGTTATTTTGTTGGAGACACGTCGTATACAAAAGCGTTTGTTTCATTCTTTCTTTTTTTCTGAGAATTAATTAAACTGCGAATTTAAAGCTTTTTTATATCTAAGTCATACAGAACATTTTACTAGGATTTCGTCAACCCTTTTAATGCTTTCAAACCATTTGAATGGCTACTGCTTGTGTTTGCTGTTGGTGATTTTTAGTGACAGTTAAGGCTTAGTTTGCAAATGGGTATTAAGCTCCCAAGTTAAGCAATTTCGAATGATTTATTGATTTGGCATATTTGTGTGTTTCGAATAGAAACTTTTGAATGACAGTATATCTTATTGCATTGTACTCACTGTTTCAGTAGAAAGCTTTTATTCTATGTCTACTAACAACATATCGAACCTGGCTGTTAGCGTTTTTGTTATACTTTAGTGAAATATATTGATGCATTTCTAATTTTAAAATAACTTTTGTGCTTTCCATCCTCCTTGTGCATGTCGTATATTATAATTGTCACTACTCTTCTCCAATCATATAAGTTTTATGAGTTATATCTGTTCAAATTAATGATTGCTTGTTGTTGTTGAATTAAGCACAAAGCTACACAATGGGCGATCTATGCTCTGCCCACCACGGGTATCGAACGCGGATTTTAGCGTTGTAAATCCTCAGACATACCGCTTAGCCACTGGAGGCATAATGATTGCTTTCATGATAACATTTCTGAGGAAAACAGTGAAGAATGAATTATTGGCTTTGTAAATGTGAAATGTATTATTAAATTTGAAAAGGAACTCACGAACTCTCCGCATGCCGTCGTTTTCTTATCCAGCAGGAACAGACGTCATTGAATAGGAGTTCTAATAAATCGCAGACATCAGATATGTGTTGTCCTTCTTTGATATCTTGAAAAAAAACGTGCAACAGTTGCTTTGGCCTAAAAGCTTCTTGTTATCTAAGAATGATTTGTTTCCTAGTAACATACAAATATTGTTAATTAGAGTTTTAATACCAATGTTCAGGATGAGACTGGAAGTCATCCGCGTTTTCCGATAACGAAGTCTACTGGAAATTATTCAAACTAAAAATAAATCTACTGAAAATTTCTCAAACTGAAAATAAGTTTATTGGAAATCACTCAAACTGAAAATAGATATGTTGAAATTACACAAATTTAAAATAGATAAAACTGAAATAACATAAACTGAAAATTAATACACCAGAAATCAAACAATCTAAAAATAGATAATCGAAAATTTTATGAACAGAAAATAAATATATTGAAAATCACACAAAGGGTAAGTAGACATATTAGAGATCATATAAACATAAAATAGATGTATTGGAAATCAAATCATACAGACATAAAACAGATATGTTGTAAATCGTCCAAACTGAAATTGAATATACTTGAAGTCTCATAAACTAAAAATAGATATATTGGAAATTATGCAAAATAAAAATAAATCTAGTGAAATAACCCAAACTGAAATTAAATATACTGGATATCATAAAACAGAAAACAAATCTACTGTTTGTTTGTTATTAAGCACAAAGCTACACAAAGAATTATTTGGGCAAAGTCCACCACGGGTATCGAAACCCAGTTTCTAGCAGTATAAGTTCTCAAACATACAATTATGTCACTGGAAGGCTCATACAAACTGGAAATAAATGTATTGGAAACTATGCAAACAGAACGTAAGTGTATTAGAAATTACATAAACTGAAAATGAATATACTGGAAATCATACAAAGAACCCAAAAAGTAGTTCCGTAATTTGGATTTGGTTGTTTTATTATTCATTAAAAATTATATACTATCTCATATAATTCTTATCGATGCATAGCTGTATAAATATTTATGCTACAGGACTGTATTGCACTCCCTGTACTTTTGAATAATTATGATTTAACGTTGAGCTGTGACAGTATAACACCAGTTTAAGTTAAGCGAAAGCTCAGATGTCATGCATTTACGAATAACCATTGCGTTTTCTTAAACTCTCATATACAGCAAAACCGGACGAAAACGTGTATAATCTCTGTTACCCGATTTGCTTATGTCACACACTTCAACATTATATTGACGAAATTTGAAGAGAGTCTGAACGAAAGGCTTAAACTTAGACAGCTTATACCACGTATTCCGATCCGATACGATTGCTTAACTATATTTCTCATTAATTTTCTTTCAGTGCATTACTATTGCCAAGAATAATTAATAAGCAAGTATCTGTGCAATATTGCGTTTAGGTGTTTTTCTGATAGTAAAGCCACATCGGTCTATCTATTGTGTCTACGGAGGGAAATCGAGCTCCTGATTTTAGAGCTGCCAATCTGTAGAGTTACCACTGTCCTAATGCAGTAGAAAAAGAAGTTGAGTACGTTATATTAAAAAAAAAATTATAGCCCATGTCGCTACGCCTGATGCTGTTTTAAGTAACAATCATGAATCTTGAGAATAGCCCGTCAGCGTAGATTTCACTGAAGAAAGGCTATCATGTCTAAACCCCACCCCTTTCTTCTGCATATTTTCCCTAAGTTATCTAATGTACGAGAACAACAGTTTTCCAGTGCCATTTTCGACAGAAACCCATACTCCTTGAGTCTGGCTGGTTGAGTGGTATGGCTTCAAGTGGATCAGCATGAATACATTTTTTTTTTTATAATGATGAGGTATGTAACAGTTGAACAAGGATGTTGTGGAAGCAACGTGTGTAGATGTGGTTAAATCACTTTTCCACCTTCTTTACTTTGTATATTATTGCCTAGTGCAAATTAACAACTTTTTTGCCATATACCTTTGTGTTCCAGGATTTTGACTTGTTAACAAGACAGGGTTAGAGAGGGAATGTCTAAAATTGCAAAACGTGCAACCATCTTTGGGAGGCCAATTACTAAAGTAATTTGTATAGAGTTATGTATGTTACATTGCAAAAATATCGGTAGAGCTCTCTTTGTTATAGGTTCATGGCTAAAGCAGACAGGTTTCCATAGTAACAATACCTCATTAAAACACAAAGCCATTTAGCCATTTTTAATGGCATGTGTTTTCCATTGCATATATATAGGAGAATAAACATAATAAATCTAGCTAAAAACTTATGGTACAGTCAAAAACTTGTCGGAAGCGTCTATTAATCACCTAGTGCGCGCGTCTATCCTTTCGTTCCTCTGTATTTGTTCTTTCATTCACTGCACTTCCACTCCGTTACTTTAAAATCATTAAATATTTTCTTCTGAACCTGTTAGAACATTGATATTTTAGTAATTAAGTGTGAAAACAGTTTCCTCAACTCTGTATTTTGTTTTTACAAAATTATCTTCCCCTTTACAGAACAAAAAAAAAATCCAGTGAAAATATAGTGAAAAGCAGATATGAAAAAATAACACGGAATCGTGGTTGCTCGTGGTTTGTCTCTCTATTTTTTAGACCTGGATACAAATTGAAAGACCATAGATATAGATTCTGATTTAGAAGTAAAACAAAATAGAATGACTTAAAATGTTGTGTGTGGTTTGTGATATTGAGGATTCCATGGTTCTATGTTCTTAGTTTTTGTCATTAGATCAATGGGATTCTCAGTGAGGTTACCAAAATTCAGAAGTGTGATGCTCTTATGCAACATAGAGATGCAACAGACATTCTTTTTTTTTTTCTTATAGCATGCAGAAAATTATGCACGCAATGAAAGAACGTTTAAGGATCTAAAAAAAGAAGAGTTAGGACTGTCTTGTTCACGTTATTATTTGGGTCCTGATTGAAACAGATCAAGAAACAACTTGGAGTATCAACATGAAGAGAGTATATAAAAGTATGTATATTTCCTGACAAGATAACCTAATACATTATACCAGTCATTGAATATCTAAATCTGTTCTTACAGATTATCTTAAAATGTTGTTAAAATGTGATATTGAGAAACCACATCCATCAGCTGAAGTTAAAGATTTGTACACTTCTTTGCCCAAACCAAAACATCACACTAAACTGTGAGAAAAGTGACGGAAAAAAGACAAAAACGTACTTGCAATTACATATCGTGAGCTGGTGGCAGTTAATGCTACAGGGATTATGCGAGGCAGAAAGAAAAATCAATTTGCAATGAGAAAGCAATAAAAAACATACTTTGATTAGAGGACAAGAGAGCACATTCCGCGCTCCTTTAAATATATATATATATACATTGTGACATATTTAATAAAATATATGTACCGTCCCCGTGAAATGATTGACAAAATATTGGTGACAAATATAAAATCTTTTAGTGCTGCTGATATAATGTCCTAAACTAAAATTACTGTTGAGCTTAAATTTAAAATACCAAAGGATCATGGCCAGAATTTGAGATAATGTTGTTGGAAATTAAGTCAGATCTAAGAAAGTCTTCCGTACAGTAAGACTGGTCTCCAAAATCATAAAAGGTTTTTAACTGAAAGTTACTGGTCAGTCAGACATAGCATTACTCGCTACAATTTTGTATCGCATTCCAATAACCTTGACTTTTGACAGCATAGACCAGATACAAGAGATCAGGAATAAGGTCAGTAGTATTGTTCTTCAACCAATGGTTCCGATTGTTGAGCACATCCTATAAAATTTCTGTTATTCGTGATGACGAGAAACCCACATAAAGTAAAAATGTATCCTCAAGACAGTTGGTATTAAAACCTTAATTAAAATAAAGTACAGAACAACGTTTCAACCTTCTTAAGTCATCTTCAGTTAAACAAAGATAGTTTTGCCAAGCCGTCTTGAGAATAAAGTTTCTGTTAGTGGAGAAGCACAACATTGTTCAATAATCGTAACTTCTTCCACGTACTGCAGGAAAGAAAATACGTCATAATTTTATAAAAGAACCAGTTGAGACTAACTACGGAGAGGTTGTGATAAGTGCAAAGATGAAAAATTATATCTAGAGTTTCTTTTTAAATCAATAAACGAGTTTATTGATGTTTTTTATTTTTTAACAACTTTTTCAAAAAAATTATCTCCGGAATAAAATACTTTTATCCCTGTCTGAAATAATACTGATAAAGTAAATGCTGAACTTGTGACAGATCAATTAATTTGTAAGAAACAGAGAAATTCATATTTGTCTTATCGCGGGCGCGGCCGTGTCGTAGGTATGTATATACAACGCAGAAAACAGTGTACTGACTTATTATAGGTCTATGGACATTGTCAAAGGCTCAAATATAACCATTCAGACAACCAAACCTATCTTTCACCAAAAATAAGCAAAGTGCAAACACATACAAAATGCCGTAAGATAGCTAAGAAGCTATTATTCTAATACATGCTGAGCATCAAACAATCAGTAGGAATAATCTGCAGCTACAGAATATGATGATAAGTTGCTCGCCTCTTCCATTCTATCGATACTACTTTACTTCAAGTTAATGAATATGAAAGATATAGTTGCATAGTCGAAGGAACTTTAATGACAGTATGTTTGTTTGTTTGTTTGTTTTTGAATTTCTCACAAAGCTACTAGAGGGCTATCTGTGCTAGCCGTCCCTAATTTAGCAGTGTAAGACTAGAGGGACAGCTAGTCATCACCACCCACCGCCAACTTTTGGGCTACTCTTTTTACCAACGAATAGTGTGATTGATCGTCACATTATAACGCCCCCACGGCTGAAAGGACGAGCATGTATACAGAATGTATATAGATAGATTTGTAGATTTGAAAATAATATGGTCAATGTTTAAAAGTGTTTATTACTATTACATATGCAGAAACATGGCCAAGTATGATTCTTACTACAATGTGTAAGTTCTTGTTTAAATGTCAGCCTGAGCAAGTGAAACTTTTATTACAGTTCGGACACACTGTTTAGGTTCAAATATTCAATATATCTTGTTTTACTATTGTATCATTTCCAATTGAATGTTTGCTTTATTAACTTATTATAGAGATTATTATTCATTACTAGCTTGGTATACTTATTTAGGACTAAGCTAAGCTTCCTAGGCTTTGTGGACAAAAAGCGTAATATAATTTCAACGTTATATTTAATTAGCTGTGTACATTACTAGGTAAATATATTTACTTACGACCTATATAGGAAGCTTGTTTTGATCAGAAGTTAATATAAAATAAATGATACGTTTTAACATTGTTTGATAAAAATTGAAACTGAAAATATTATTTTTCATGTTAAAAATATAAAAAATCATGGGTGTACTTATCAGCGTAAAATTCATGCATTACAGCTAAGGCAAAAGTGTTATAATGGCAGTGAAATTTCTGATGTTTACCACTTACAACAAGGTGTGCCAAGGCATGAAATTAAAGGTTTTTTTCTGCAGTAACCATGACCAGTCAGCTATGCCACGGCATGATTGCTTTATTGAAGTTCTTAGTGTTCACTATACCTAACTAAAACATGATAATGCCCGATAAGTAATTGATTTATTGGCATTTTCTTCTCTTATTTAATAATAATATGTTGTTAGGGAGCTTGGCTCGTAATCTGAAAGTCGTGGGTTTGAATTCCCGTCACATGCTCGCCTCTTTAGCCTTGGAGGCGTTATACTATGATAGCCAATCCCTCCGCTCATTGGTAAAATAGTAGCCCAAGAGTTGGCGGTGGGTGGTGATGACTAGCTGCCTTTCCTCTAGTCTTACACTGCTAAATTAGGAATGGCTATCGCAGATAGCCCTCGTGTAGCTTTGCGCGAAATTCAAAATAAACAAACCCCTAACTCTTTACACTGCTACATTATGGACGACTAGTGCAAATAGATCTCGTG
Source organism: Tachypleus tridentatus (assembly GCF_004210375.1). NCBI lineage: Eukaryota > Metazoa > Arthropoda > Merostomata > Xiphosura > Limulidae > Tachypleus > Tachypleus tridentatus. The sequence continues at coordinate 2,904,462 of NC_134827.1, read as the reverse complement.
CAGCTATGCGCGAAATATAAAGCGAAATAAACGGCTATAATCCAAGACTGAAATTACAAATAAAATGCTAACTTTAGGTTCGTATTCTCGTACTTATAAGTTACACTAAATGTTCTTCTGCAGAGTCCTCGAAAGTATTTTGTTTCAAGAGTAAGTAAAATTAAGATTAAAAGTAACACATATTTCTATTTCTTGCTTTTATAGTTCATATGTTATGTTGTGTTGTAGCCAACGTATTACATAATTCTTCTCGTGATTTATGGAATGAGCACGTTTTACTGACCTTACAAAAGTACAAATTGGAACGTTTTAAGCGTACCTCATGTAACGTAATTTTAGTGTCTATTTACTGACTGACAAACAACACACTATGTATAATATTAGGAGGATATAAAACAGGTGACCCCCTCAGGGAAAATTAGACAAACGTTACCATGTTGGAGACAAAACTACCATTTACCTCCACGATTTGTGATACATTTCTACTAAATTTTCGTCGAAAGTTAACTTGATCTACGGACGTGGCTGACAATAGTATAGAATTTTCGGCCATTCATATACAAATCTTCAAAAATTATGAATAGTCTGTTATTTTGATATTGTGATACTGAAGTATTTTAATATATACAAAAATTAAGCAGATGCATAATTTGACTAAATTTATGAATGGCAAATTGTATATTCAGCTCTGCTCTTGGTAAAAACCCGACAGATAGAGTGAAATCTCAGTTGAAAATGGTATTTCTCTTCGAAGCTATTGTAATGCACTTTATCTGAAACGTTTTGGAGGTTATTTTGAGGAGATTGCGCTACTCCATTTTTTGAAAATACAGAAAACACACAAAGATGTGCTAAAATGAGCAAAATCTCTGCGAGGGTTTTCAGTAGCGTTCATGCTCTACTAAAATTGTTGTAAGACAGGGGAAGAGAATTGGAAGTGACGAGATATAGCAATTAAGCTAAGAAATGGTAAAAGAGTTGCGTTATTTCTTGTTCACATGGGCCCATTTTATAGTAAATACGCAGTCATGATTTCTAATGTCTGAATTTGGCAAACTAATACATTAAAGTTTATAATAATCTTGATTTATTCTTCTAATGAAAACTATATTCTACATTAAGAACTAAGAAATATCCTAAAAATATTTCAACTATGGAATGCATCCGTAATTTAGGCTTAAGCGTTTATACTAACCCTAGAATAAACCAGAAATTAAACATCGTGAATCAGATGAGAGAGGAAAACATAAACAGCAAAAATATCTTTATTCTCTGTATTTTATAATGGAAACTTCATAAATAAATTTTAAGCATGATTATAAAACGTTGCAAACTGAGAAGACAATAAACAAATACAAGAGATCCATGGACATAAAAACACACATAAAAGATATCCGACCTTAAACCATGAATTAACTGAGTGATTGTTTAGAACTGAGAACAAGGCTACAGAATGAATTATTTGTACTCAGCCTACCACGAGTGTCGAAGCTAGGTTTCTACCTGCGTCCGCCCGCAGACATACCGCTGTGCCACTGGGTGGCCAAAACATAAAAAATAAGATAACTTATACAAATAAACAAACAGCAGAGGTTTTAAAGAACATTTAAGTAAAACATTTAAAACATAATGCAAATGAAATACGAATACTGTGATAACACAATAAATGAGTTCGTTGAACAAAATAAACACGTATTCGTCAAACTTCATTTGTTTAATCTTCAAACTCAACATATATACAAATATGATTATGCACTCAAAATTAAAGTAGTTATATCTATAAAACAAACCAAGAATGAAGTTCTGAATGATACATAAACCATTATTTAAAAAAAATCAGAAATTGTTCGACCATGTAACAAATTTATTTAGTTTATTCTTAAACTCTGGATATATATACCATCATCTTGGAAGGAAGCCATTGTTCTTGTGTTTTTATAAGTTTCATTTCATCAAACATGCTTGCCATTTCAGCCGTTGAGGCGTTAAAACTTATGGTCAATCCCACCATTCGTTAGTAAAGAATAGCCCAAGAGTTGGTGGTGGATGTTGATGATTAGCTGCCTTATCTAGGATGATTAGCGCGGATAACTCACTACTATCTTTACGCGAGATCCAATAAACATACTGAATGTTTTAAAAAGTAGTTTTGAGTGAAACTAAAAATAACAACAACAACCACATTTACATCTCCTAGTGACAACAACAGGATAGAATATCGACAAACAGATAAAAGAGTTAAATTTTATCATCAAATTAAAATGCGCCTAAAATAATTAGCACAATTAGGCATATTTCTATGTGGCCCTGTCTCCTAGTAACTGTACAATCATAGAGTGCGTTGCTTTCGTAAAAAAATACAAGAATCGTCTGCTGATTCTATATAATGATATAATTATAAAAACTCTGTTGGTTCCCTATAATATAATGATAATACAGAATCTGTTTATTCGTTTTTTTTTGTTTTTTTAAATTCGCGCAAAGCTACTCGAAGACTATTTGCGTTAACCGTCTCTAATTTAGCAGTGTAAGACTAGGTGGAAGGGAGCTAGTCTTCACCACCTACCGCCAACTCTTGGACTACTCTTTTACCAACGAATAGTGGGATTGAAGGTGACATTATAACGCCCCCACGGCTGAAAGGGCGAGCATATTTGGTGCGACGGAACGTCGAACGCCTTAACCCACTTGGCTATGCCGGGACTGTGTTTATTCTGTATAACAACACCACAGTAAGTTGCATGTGGATTCTGTGCAAAATTGGTAATCTGAAGGTCGTGGGTTCGAATCCCCGTCACAACAAACATGCTCGCCCTTTCAGCCGTGGGGGATTTATAATGTGACGGTCAATCTAATTATTCGTTGGTCAAAAAATAAGCTAAGAATTGGTGGTGGGCGTTGATGACTAGTTGTCTTCCATCTAGTCTTACACTACTAAATTAGGGAAGGCTAGCACAGATAGACCTCGAATAGCTTTGTGCGAAATTCAAAAACCAAAACAAACAAAACATACATTTATTCACATTAAGCGAATTATCGCGAAGGGTGGTTTAATATTTTCTGTAATAGTTTCATTATGTCACGTATATAGCTTGCTGTAAATGATGCAGGGTTTTTGTAAAATACAGGAAATACCTGACTTTCTACATGTCTCTAATGCTTTAGTGTTTATTAAAATATTGTATTTTGACAGAAATTTGTGTTGCATTATCAAATTACAGATATGTTTCTAAAAAGTGCAATCCCAAAGAAGTGCAGTTGATTCTATTTGAAAATTGCAACATATGATGGAAAACAACAAAAAAACTACAAAGTTTGCTAGTTTTTATTATATTTAAAACTACCAACACCGAGTCTGCTAATTCCAAATAAAACAATCATATAAAGAATATTTTGATCCAGTACAATAAATCAAAGTCTTCTCTTTCCATGTAATGGTAATATAATACAAACTACCAAATGGGTAAGATCCAAGTAAAACTACATAGAATAAATATACTTCTGGTTGTGTATTCTGTTTAAAGCAACAAGAACGAAAAAATTGCCTTTCTGCGATATTGTACAATAACCTAAACAAATGTTATTTTTTATTTTGATTTGAACCTTATATTTGTTATTTATTGAGTTTTTAACATACTTTCACGAATAACAATTCATCTTCATCATTCCAATATTTCATACTTTGTTTCTCACAAAGATGCAGATGACAACTTATCGTTACCTCAAATTGAAGTGGCAAAATCTTTCATTTACTCAACATTGATCAAAGCCACACGTTAGTCCGGTTTCAGTGTATTTGTAAGAGCTTCTAAAGTTTCATATTACAAAGTAGTGAGACCATCTACAACTGTTGGAGTTTTGTATGGTAAAATAACAATATATCACGTTTTTCTACAAATATAATATCAATTATATACGTTACCATTAAATTATAAGCTCTCCCAGTGACACAGCGATATGTTTGCGGACTTACAACGCTAAAAATCGTGTTTCGATATCAGTGGGAGGCAGAACACAGATAGCCCATTATAGCCCTTTCAAAACAACAACAACAAATAACAAACACATCTAGAACTCGTTTATAAAGGTAATTATGTACTTAATAGAACAGTGGTTCTTAACCTTTTCTGACTTGCGACACACTAGGACAATCTGAAAAATTTCGCGGCACACCTGGAAAGCCTTAACTATTTTTTTAGGTACACGTTATATGGCAAGCGTTAAAAGCCTTAGAACGAAAATCACGGCCAAAGCAAGCAATAATAATGTCATTGTGCATCACGTTTAGATACACGTAACACAGAAGAGTTAACTTAAAAAGCCTTAAAACGAATATCACGGCCAAAGCAAGCAATATTAATGTCATCTGCACATTGACAATTCTATCGCTTGCTTTGGCCATAAGTGTCGTTCTAAGGCTTTTTAACGACATTGTGGTATAGCAGAAGAATCAAAACTTTTTAATTTTATATATGTTTTCAATGTGACCCTTGTGCCTGCTTCCGAGAGCATATCAAATTCAAGCGAGGCTCTAACGTAGACAAACAAGCTCTCATTTTATCATCGACTGTAAGAAGCCTCTCTCTCTTTCTGGCTTTAATTTCAGTCAATGCTGAAAATCCAATTTCGCAAAACCACGAAGATGCAAATGAAAGCAAAACTTCAACTGCTTTTGAACTAATTGTAGGATATGAATTTTTAATAGAGATCCAAAATTCATCCAAGCTCTTTTCGGGAAATAATGACTGATAAAATTTGTCGTTTCGTAAATAAATGAGCTCAGTTCCTCCTCAGTTCTTCATCCTCAGTTGTAAGCTTTGTTGTCTAGTTGATTACAAATGGATAGGTCACCCAGTTATATTAGTCGACAGCAAATGACGAGAAGTAATGTTTTAGTGCAGACTGTAGGTCGCTTAATGTGTTCAAAATTTGAGGGACAATTTTCTTCTTTCACGGACATTCGTTAACAGAAGGAAAACAATCAAGGACTTCTTTCGAGGTCTTATTCTTCCACAGCGTCACCTTTTCATCGAAGGCCTACAGTTTGGACGTTGCAGTAATAATGTTTTCAGATGGTCATTGGAGACTTAAGTTCAAAGAATTTAATTTGTCAAACAAGTCGGAGAGAAACTAAACCTTCAGCCACCAAATCTCATCATGAAAAGAAAATTCAAAACCTGCTTTTTCAACCTCCAAGAAAGAAATTACTTCAGTTTTTAGTTGGACAAGACGCTTTAACACCTTTCCTTTCGAAAGCCATCGAACTTCAGTGTGACACAGTAGCTTTTTGTAGTCTGAATCCATCGCCTCGCAGAGAAGAGAGAAAAGTCGAGATTGAAGTGGTCGAGATTTGAAGAAATTCACCACTTGAATAACTTGAGGCATGACAGACTGCAAATGTTTCGGCAAATATTTGGAGGCGAACGCCTCTCTGTAAATCATGCAATGAACAATTCTAATGTTTAGATTTTGTTGGCGCACCAGAGTGACGAATCCCTTCTTTTTTCCTTGCATTGAAGGACAGCCATCGGTGCAAACGCTGACACAGTTATTCCAATGTAATTTTGAAGAGCAAAATGTTTTCATTCACCAACTTGCAAATGTCTTGGCCTTTCGCTGTACTTTTCAAATTTTTGCAAAATAAGTATTCGTTTACGATTTTTCCATCTTTTATGAATCAAACAAAAGCCAGAACTTGAGCTTTTTCACTAACGTCAGTAGATTCATCAACTTGAAGAGACCATAGCAGAGACAATTCATTTTCAGGCGCTTCGAAGTGTTCACAAACTTGATCCTTCAAATGCGACGAAAAGTCTACAATTCTGCGCAAAATTGTGTCATTGGACAGTAAAACTTGCTTAACCTTTTTGGCGGCATCCATTCCAAGCATAATTTCAACGATAATTGCTAACGCTGGCGCAATGAATGATTCGGCCTCCGTATGCGCTTTCTTGCGTTTTGCCAACAATTGAGCAACCTTATAACTTGCAATCAATCCTTTCTCGGGTAGCTTCATGTAGTTCACAAGCTTCCTTGATTGTTCATGTTGTTGAGTCACGTATTCTTTTAATTTATCCTTCACAGCTGAATGTTTTGTTTACAAGTGTCTCTTGAGTTTGCTAGGAACAGGCGATTCGTTCGATAAAGCTGCATTGCAGAGTAGGCAGAATGGTAATTGAGAATGTTCCGATTCCAAAGCGATAAAACCGTATTGCAACATCAGACTTACTTAAATATTTTTCTATGGATAAAGTTCTGCAGTTGATATAAAATTCCTACCTACAGCGTAGTAGCTGTAGCTTACCGCAGAATGATAACGTGTTCCAGAAAGCAGTTTGATTGTTTGATGCATTACTTATGGCGAACGAAGCGCTTGTTGCGCCACAATTAAACTAACAGTCGAACCGTTGCAGTCGAGAATGAAATTTAAGTGTGAACTCTCAGTGCTCGAGTTCAATGAAAACCATCGAATGTTTCAAAATGTCTCTATAGTAGCTTTTATTAACTGATGTGTTCGACTTGTTTGTAAAATACCAAGAAAGTTGAATGTGTTTGAAAAACACCGAGGCACATCTGCCAATCTCTCGCGGCACACAAGTTGAAAATCACTGTAATAGAATAATGTTCTGTTGGCATGAAACGATTTATTTTGTATGGTTATTTTTAGAAACAAACAAAAGGGAACTGGATCTTGAATATTCTAAGGCTTAAAATATTTTTGTTTCAGTATAAGCAAGATAGGGTAAATCATATTTATAAATAACATCATATCACATATTACCGATAACTACTCGTAGAATTGCAGTAACCAAAAAACAAGTAATTTACATTTCAGTCAGTTACGTACAAAAGGCAATTGGATACTCAAAAACAACCAATAATACACTAACAATACTTGTTAACATGTTCATCGCTTATATTGACAGCCGTTTACTAATACTATAGCTCAAATTGCAGAATGAAAAGTAAAAGAAACATTTAGTATTCATATGCCAATGCTTCCACCATATATGCAATCCATACTTACCAATGGTTGATAAGCGTTACACACTCAGATTTAAAGATTTGATGGTTACTATGTACATACACACATTCTAACGGCTACAAGACATGGGTTGCTGCAACAATTTCGGCCAGGCCTTAGCGCTCGACTCATAATTTGAAGGCCGCGGGTTCGAATGCCAGTCACACCAAACATGCCCGTTATTTCAGCCGTTTCGGGCGTTATAACGTGAAGGTCAATACCACTATTAGTTAGTAAAAGAGTAGCCCAGGAGTAGGCGGTGGGTGGTAATGATTAGCTGCCTTCACTCAATTCTTACATTGCTAAATTAGGAACGATTAGTGCAAATAGCCTTTGTATAGCTTTGCGCGAAATAAAAAAAAACACACGTAACGAAGCTAACGATACGCACTCTACAAACTCCAGACACCCGTAATCATAGTGGTAAAAATTTCAATGTTGTATCCTGAATTACGTCAGGGAAGAATAAGCAGAGTCTGATTCAAATAGTCATATTGTATGACTTCGAACAACATAAGCACATGTGTGGTCTGGCCAAGTAGAGACTTCAGAGAAGGTATTAAAGAAATATTACACGATATCGAGAAAAAAATTCTCTCTCTCTCACACACACACACATATATATATAGATTTTCAAAGAAATATTAACTGCAAAACAATATTTTAACAGAAATTTGATAATGAAGATTTAAAAGTTGATACCTTTTACTGAGAACATACTGCGTAATGTTGTTAAAAAATAAAAAGCAGTGTATGCATGTGTGCCCAGGAAAGAAGCCCACTCAAATACGCTATTGAATTACCCTAACGTGTGACTACGTTAGCAATTATAGACCAACAATAGAACTTTTCTTACCAGTCGAATGGTGTTTCAAGTTTAAAGTATAATGAAATTCTTTCTTTATTCATGTAGCACTTCATAGGAAGGTTCCAAATTAAACACTGTTGCATATAACTGTGCATTCGTTAACGATTCCTTCTTTTTTACATAACACATTACGATGAATAACAGGAACTGAGTGAGAAACCCGTCTGAATTTCTTCTCTCGGCTCTTCAATCAACAAACTACAAGACAAGAGAAGTTTCCACAATAAAGATACAAGTTCATGAAATAATTCATAAATTCTTGAATCCGGTAAGATAATCATTGTGGATTTTCAAAATAAAACGTACACAAAAAATCCACATCATAACAATATTCATATTTATAACAACAACAAACAATAATAGCAAAAATAATAAGTATTACAATTATTACTACTGGTACTATTACGTTTTCTACAGTACTTCGACAAGTATACAAGAAGGTTGTTAAACATTTGGTTAAACCATGTTAAGTAGTTCATGTTCTGATGTCTCTTCCGGAGTTTGTAATAAAATGTAATCTTTGGTCAATCTTTTTTTCATTTACTACCAAACCAACAAATTGCATGTGATATCTAGTCATTTTCCACTCAAATAACTACTCGTAGCCAGGTGCTTCAGTCGGTTTCGTTTCAGTGAATCAAACGAACGAATCTTTTGAACTGACTCACAAACTGAACTGAATCAAATAAATGGAGTCAATAAAATTAATTGCCCTTTATTATTGTTACAAATGGATTGGTTTGGCTTGTTTTGAATTTCAAGTAAAATTAAACAAATGTTATCTGCGTTAGCCATCCCGAATTTAGCAGTAAAACTAAAGAGGGAAGGCAGCTAGTCATTAACACAAAGAGCCATTTCTTGGCCTACTCTTTTACTGACTAATAGTGGGATTGACCATAACAATATAACGGCCTCACTGCTCTAAAGGTATGCAAGTATGGTGGGATAGCGATTCGAACCCGCAAACTGCGGTCGAACACCGTAGTCATGCTGGGACAGTGTAGTGAATGACTCTGGAATGAATAGCTACATCGTTAACATAAAGAAAATAACTATGATGTAACCTGGCCGCTGGTTATTACCAGACTGTTAAATGAACAACTAATCATAAATCAGTCATTCATTAAAGTAAATAAACGTTATATATGTTTATTTCAGATAATTCAGAACATTTACAATCTCCCCTTATGTATATAATGTTAAAACTTTATCAAACCTTCTTATATACAATTTTTGAGTGCCATAATTTATTATTTGTATGTTGTGATTTTTCTATCCAAAGATAGTTGCGGGCAAAATATACCAATTCTGTGGTACAGCAGTTGAGACTGGGGACCTATAAAGCTAAAAACTGAATTTCATTACCCATGTTGAGCGCAGAACATAGAGCTAATTGTGTAGCTTTGTGTTTACCAACAAGCACACAAAAGTGAAATATGGTCATGTACAAGATTATGATGGCCGGATAAACGCCATAGTTAGGCTGGATAATAATTCCCTCCCATCTGTTCAATGGACTCTTCCGCAATTTTAAAATAAACATTCACAGTATTATTACCCTATTAAAATTCTGTATAAGAAATACATTTTTTTCCTTGCACGGACAATAATATGCAATTCCATGAGACGTAAAAAATTATTATCAACAGTTCATTTCAAGTGCCCTGCTTAATGTCACTTTCTATCATGTAAAAAATCATATATCATGGCGTCACTGACTGTTTGTATATTTTCGGTAACGCGATTTAATCAGGCGTTATAAGTGACAGTGAATCCCACTATTCGTTTGTAAAAGAGTAGCCCAAGGGCTGGCGGTGGGTGGTAATGACTAGCTGCCTTCCCTCTAGTCTTACATTGCTGAGTTAAAAACGGCTATCTCAGAAACAAACAAAGCAAATGAAATTGAACTTAAACCTATGGTTTTCCCTAAAATGGACCTCTTTGTCAGTTGATATTTGATATTTAAAATTGTTTCTTGATTATTAAGCATAATGGTAGCTGTGCTCACGGATATCAAAACCAGATTTTTTTATTTTTACATTATAAGCACTAGACTTGCCGCTGAACCACTGGAGGGCTCATGTTTAAGAAGCGCCAGTAATACATTAAATTGCATCAGTCCAGGTAAGTTATCAAAGTTATTAATTCCTCAGGGAGCTTCGTATGACTTTGCGTTGCTGTTGTTAAGCGCTACTGTCCCGTAGCGTATGGTATCGATTTTGTAATGAGCAACTACTTTGTTAACATGTTTTCAAATCACTAAAGGCATTAGTTTACATCAACTCAGCTAAGTTTATGATAATTATAGTCTTCTAATGGATACTTGCCTGTACTAGCATATCAGTTACTTTTCTAATGAATCTGGTTACAGAGAAATACGCCATATGGATATCGTGAATAATAAATGCTTTGTCCTCCAACAGTCAGTAACTCTATGGCGTATGATTGCTTCATCTAACAAAACATAACGTTAAGTGGCACGTTCGAGTTGAACTCTCAAAATGTCTCCAATTTGCTTATAAATTTTGAGAAACAATACAGTGATTAACATAAAATACCCGTGCTGTGATGCGGGGTTCCAAGGCTCCTTTATGATTCACATAGGCCCTAATGTATTGATTAAACGTCGCTATTATCCCCAATTACTTCTACACTAGTATATAGGTCAAGCTTCTCGATTATTTCTAGTTACTTTTATAATGACCTCAAAGAGGCACGTACCCGATGATAAGCTTAGTTTGGTCAGTAACCTGTGGTACCTAAGACTGTATTTCACATTTCGTCTCGTTTTATTGTGAGTGGGGGTATGATCATAGTTTCAAACTTAACCTTCCGGGATTCCAAGGAAGGCCAGTAACACAAAATTCGAGCCACAGTAACACAAATACAGTAAGCGCTAAGCAGCCTCGATCGCTTTTCCAGTGTAGTAGTATGTAATTGGTAATACTTAACAAAAAAAAATCACAATTAAACATATTTCACGTAAATTCATATAACGGCCGAACTAGTAACATTTAACATTTATAATATTCGGCTAAGTACTAATTGGCTGTTAATGAGAGAGTTCTGTTAATTAAAGGGAAGCAGTAAGTGTTTGAAATTACAAGAATTAAAGAGGATAAGCTCAAATGCAGTACATGGAAATCCTGATTTTATTGTTGTAAATCCGAAGACTTACTGCTGTCCAGCGGGGACTAAAGCAAAAACAAGTTTTCGCGAAGATGAAAATTTGGGTTAGTACAGCAAAATATAGAAGCTCGATCAAATTTCGTTAACATGCTATTTACAGATCCAGAAAAGAAAACTTCGATAATAACGTTATAGAATGATGAGTGAAGAACTGACTAAAAGTGGCTAAAAAACATTCAAGAATAAAGGTCCGCTAAGGATCGCTCTTGGTGTTTAAGCACATGTGCTTTGTTTGGTCCTGCTGACTTGTGATTTGAGATATGAACACGATTTCAATTATGGCGCCTTTAGAATCTCAATCAGAACAATAAACAAAATCCTATGCCTGTTTCATATTACGCGGCTTGGAAAACGTATTCTTAGGATGTCGTCATAACTGAGTGACCTTTTGAGCATGTTTAAACTCCTTCGTTATGAAGCTACTCCACATGCATAACCCCCCCCCCCCAACTTCGGATCACACCGACTCTCCTGCTAAGTTTTCTCCTGCCAACTCCAAACTGTTGGAGAAGTTCACCAATAAATTCATATACAACATGAATCAACATAGGAGTACCTTTCCAAGTCGTATCCGTCATAATAAGCATCGATACTTTTCGATTCCTACAATAATATTGAGTCAGTGACATCACTGAGATTTAATAGATTCGTGAGTACACAAAGACAGCTAGAGAGCTTTGTACATCCTCAACTTCAGATATGGGTAAGATATTATTCATATAGAAGAAGTTTAGTAGTCGAGAAAATAACATACACGCGTTATGATTTTTTGAAATTAAACTAAAAAATGGTCAGTTTTGATATTAAGAGTATCGAAGTATATTATGTAGTCCGTTTTTACCTAAATAAATGAATATCTATGAATTCATTTGCCTGTTTAGTCGTCCTTCCTACGAATTAAGACAACAATTTATCATAATGTATTCGGTCTCAAGTTGATTAATATATATATATATAATTGTTCACTATGTAAAAAGGATGAATGGTTATTATATAAAAGCGAATAACATTTGATATTATTTGGTACAGAAAATAAATTTGATAAACCTGTTATTGCTATTGCTTGATAATGTACAAATATATGCGGTTTCCTTTGAAGAACTTGATTAAATAAAATTAATCTGTTTCGCTGTTACTATATACCCAATTACCCAACTCTTTGTCTACACGTTCATTTAAGCCTCATTATGACAAAATAATTTCCCATTCATGTTTGAAACAAAATGGATGTAGGTGATCGCTGTTAATCTGTTTATTCCCAGTTGAGTTAAATTAAACTCATATTTCATCTCACCAGAGATTTTAAAGCTTTCTGTTAAATAAACTTAATTAACCTCAAAATACAACTAGACGACTTAATTATATACAGGAAATACCGACATCCACTTGGAGACGAAGACACAGATCTGTATTTAGCAGTTGCACAAGCATGAATTTAATTCTAATTTTATGGCAGTCTTAACTAAATTTACTTTAAATATTTAGAATGAAAGTTATCCGAGTTTCTACTGGATTAATACAGATTTGTGGTTTAGGAACTGATGAATTACACACACCAAAATGTTATTTCTTTAAAAAACCTTTGTCTTTGAAAGAATTATTGTTTTCGTCTTTGGAGTTCTCAAACTGGGGAACCATTTCTAAAGTATATACATAAAATGCATACATTCAGATATTTAAGAACACCTAAGCGAGTAATTTCTTCAACGAGTTATAAAAAAGTACGACATTCCTCAATTACTTTACAATCATGTCTTCAGCAGCTAAATCAAACGTATATATTGTTATCTATATCATATTTGACTTGAAATAGATAAGCAAATAAAATAGTTATTATGCAATAATACTTATATTCAAAACTAAACTGAAAACGAAACTATTAATATACAACAGCTTGCATGATTCAAACAATTCCTTAAGTGTCTATGTCTAGTGTGTACTGTTGTAAAGGCAAGCAGAAGTCTTCAAACACGTGTTTTGTATACGAGTAAATAGTGTGGAATCAAGATAAAGTCTGAATACGGCTTAAATGGGTAGTGGAATAATTCTATTACAAATTCTTTCATCATCAGTTACCAGAGACCTATAGCCTATTATGGTTAGGTTGCATTGCATCATTACAGTTTTGCTGGTCATTTTATTAAAAAAAAACAACTTTATTACAAATTTACAATGTTTCAACAACTTTTGTCATCAGCAGGAACCTGAACATTTCCAATAAAGTTTATTTCACTACCCATTCAAGTTGTCTTCAGATTGTGTGGATATAAACAGAAAACGATTGCTATATTTACGTGTTTCATAAAAATTATGGGTTAAAATTTTCTTTATAGTTGTTTCTTAAAATATTATTGATTATAACTATTCAATAGTCTTCTGAAATATAACTACCCGTATAAAGATTATTTTCCATTGTCAGCCGAATCTCGTACGATACTGTTAGTCATGGTCGAATTATTTATTTGTACCCGAACTACTTAAATGGAACTTACTAAGTGGAGTCGGGATGACCCAGCACGTATCCTTATCTATATAGTGTAGACCTTTCACTCGTAGGATATGAAGAAAGGTCTAGCACGTGCACAAAATGTTACCCTTGCATAACTGAGTAGGCTTTAAGGGTCGTTGCTCGATAATCCGGAATCTGAGTTTCTGTTCCTGGACCCATTATGAATCCCGACGCACCATATTTGAAACTATATTCATACCTCACTCATAAGCAATTGAAACCAAACATGGTACTTTGGTACCACGCGTGGGTGCCTTAAATAACGTGGTTTGTTTTTTTGGCACAGAACACTCTTTGGGTAACTACGAAATACTTTAGGATAATAGAAGATCAGTAGATTGGAGCCTCTGTGGATCGTAAGGGAGGGCCTTTCAACCCCACAGCCGAGTTTACTAAATTGACTAGCTAAATTAAGATGATTCAATGCAACCTAACCACAATAGGTTTTAGCTTTCTGGTTTATTAATTTGCAGTATTAAGTTATTTGTTAAGCCTATTGTTCTTAATTAACATAAATGATGTTATTAATTTACTCAAGACTGATTTTTATAGTTGATTGTTTAGCGTTAGCGCAAAGTTTCACAATAAGCTATCCAACTTTTGTCCTCAACTCTGGATTTTCGAGATATAAATCCATAAACGTGCCGCTAATCTATATATATTGATCTATATAGTGAACCACTCCTTATAAGAAATTTTTAACAGCTTTATCACATTAACATATTTAAGTAAATGTTATAAATGGTAAGTTTAATCCATTTTAATATATACATTTATAGAATTAATAATTAAACTAACAGCACAGAAGAAATAGAGATTTCTCTTGTATTTGTTTATTATTTTGTGACTTACACTGTATATCTAATGGTTTCATTAGTTTTTGTTATTTTGTGTGTCACATACTTTGTGTATGTTTGCAATTCCAGTCTGAACTTGTGAGAGCTGTAGATATCTATTTTACTAAAGGATATTTAATAACCAGGCGTTTATCAGGCTTTACTTCACGGCGTTAACGATTTTACCGCTATACGTTTATTTTAATACCTAAGTGTGTTTCATTTTGATGCATGTGACGTATATTGTCGGATGTGTATTCCACAAGTTTTGCCTGTTTTCTAAATCTGTAAAAGATTTTTGAAAGCAAGATGCAAAAATATTTGTTTTGCGAAAATGGTAACGTGTTTTCGAACATTGTGGAACATTCGAGAATCTCGCCTTAAATTATATAAACCAACGCGCCAAGAGACAGATTATTATTGGTCAGCTACAGTTAGTAAACTACAAGCCTTGGAAGCTATAACTGTGATTAACACTTAATAATCGAGAAAAAATACAGAATTTGAACAGGAACATTTATAGATTTCGAACATTACACACCGTTTGACTTCAGTGAGCTACTTCGAACGTTATTCATTCTACGAAGACATTAAATATCTTCGTCAGAAAAAGTCATTTTTTAACCGGTGAGAGGCCAGCCCAGAAAATACAGCATTGGGTGTAATAATATCAATTCACGATTAATCTGCTTGTCGTGGACCTGAACCATCGATAAAATATTCAGTTTTACCCCAGATAGAAGACTTGGTATAGTTTGTAAAGCTCTCGTATATTTAATTAACATTTGTAATAACTGTCAATATCAATTGTATTATCATTTGTACGCCCCACAGTGGCACAGTGGTATGTCTGCGGACTTACACACTAGAAAACACCCAGATATTAAGTAGGGAAATAAATATAAACAAACGCAAAATCAAAGAAGCCCTACTTACACAACAACTAAAGCCAAAATTAAACCTATAGAAAGGAACATCTTTATATCTATACTAATTAATAACCTAACATCCACCTGCAACGCCCCCTACAATCCCATACCCTGTTATACTTTCGTCCTTAAGACATGTGCCCGGCAACGATTAGTTGCAAACTCTCTCTTTATTAACCTGATTATGACCTAGGAAGGTCGAAACGTTGTTCCCTGCTTATCAATAAAAGTATTAATTCCCATACAAGCCATTCCGAGATACATTTTTATTTCAAGTAGGTTTCTCGTCATCAAGAGATGAAATACAGAAAGGCTTTTCCGTAACACCATTTTACTATTCTATACATCCCCGCGGTATACAGCGGTAAGTCGTCGGATTTACAAGGCTGAAATTCTGAGTTCGATTCTTCTCTGTGGACTACGCAAATAGCCCAATGTGGCTTTACTATAAGACAAGACATACACACCATTCTATATATGCATATGAGAACTAATTTATTAATATTTTGATTTCCTTTAAAGACAGAGGTTAATTTAAAGAAAAAAATATTGGGAATTTCTCTTGTTGACGTGTTTGTAGATCTTATAATTCGTGTTATTATAGCATTATAACTTTGCTTTTTCTTTCAGAGAGCTTCTTAAAAAGTGTGAATTAGTTTTAATATGATGAGGAATTCTCTCAAATCTGGTTGGCCCGACATGGCCAGGTGATTAGGGGTGCTCGGCTCGTAATCTGAGGGTTGCGAATTCGAATCCCTGTCACAGCAAACATGCCGTGGGGGCGTTATAATGTGACGGTCAATCCCACTATTCGTTGGTAAAAGAGTAATCCAAGAGTTGGCGGTGGGTGGTGATGACTAGCTGCCTTTCCTCTAGACTCACACTGCTAAATGAGGGAGGGCTACCGCAGAGAGCCCTGTTGTAGCTTTTCGCGAAATTGAAAAACAAACAAACCAACAATAAATATAATAAAAACTAGCAGTTTAATCATCACTGTTTTATCGAAACTTAATCGTATTCCCCCTTGTTTTTCGTTTTGCGAAATAATCTAGTCTTTTGAACTAGTTTTAATATAACAAATATTAAACTAAATTTCAGGTCCTCAATTGATCCTTTATCATGTTAGTTATAAGAAGACTACAAATACAAAAATTCTGTACTGCATCAACTAAAAACTCCCTCTATGTGAGATAAGGATGGTATATTAAAAGACTAGTTGTATTATTGTGATGTTTTCATATTCCTGGACGAATCGGTTTACTCAGAATTCTGTATTTCTAAATATTCTGAAGATAACTGAAGAGAATATGATGAAAACAACTCTTGGAAAGACTGGAACTGAACTAGGCCGAAGAAATAAACTTGAAAAATAAAACGAACTACATAATGCCGAAAGAAAGTTCGATAAAAAAATCAAAGGAAAAACATCCTCCATTTCTGAAAAACATATATACATATACTTATCCATTAGAGAATCTCTGTTTCATGGTTTTAGCAAAGCTCTTTATGGACGTAAAAACATAGAACCTTAGTTATGAATTTTAATCGTTTACCGAGACAACTTATATTTCTTTAAAACATAATCTTTCACTTTAATCTTATATAAAATACACATTTATAAACATTTTAAAATGAAAATGTATTCAAAACGTTTAGAAAATAACATAGTTTATGTAAAGCTGTATTGTAAATGAGACATGTTTTTCTAGTCTGTATGAATATAGTAGTACTGTCTGTTTTATGTCCATGTAACTACTTCACCCTCTTTAAGTGGATCTTCCCAAAAAATTGGTATGCAGATTTGTTAAATTCATTGAGAAATATATGAAAATTTGCAGTTTTCCATTTTTATCGGTATTTTGCACTTGTTACACCTACATTGCTCCCTCTTCCTGGCTCGTCATTAAATTTAGCTATAAGATTTGTTGGGTCCATGCAACATTTGGTTTCATATCCTAAGATATCCTTCACTAATCACGACTTGACATAACTTCTGTTTAGGGGGACAGGTATCCCCGTATACAATATCTATTTTCCCGTATTTTTAACACTTCATCAGTTCTTAGATATATGTATATGCATATATAACAAACATTACAACAGAACTAGAACAGAACAATTATTTTCCATTATTACTCGGCATGGCCAAGTGGTTAAAGCATTCGACTCGTAATTCGAAGGTCGTGGGTTCGAATCCCCGTCACACTAAACATGCTTGCCCTTTCAGCCGTGGGGGGTGTTATAATGTTAAGGTCAAGCCCACTTATGTTGGTAAAAGAGTAGCCCAAGGGTTGGCAGTGTGTAGTAATGACTAGGTGTCTTCCCTCTAGAACAGGGGTGTGCAACAGGCGGCCCGCGGGCCACAACCCGGCCCGCCAAGCCATTTAGTGTGGCCCTAGTTGTTGTAATCTAACCATGTGGCCTGATCTGTAATCCAACGCAAATGGAATATTTTTAAAAGCATCGATCCTACGGGATTCCCAGGCTTCGACTCGACAAACTTCTAAAATTATCTTTGCTAGAGAGGAGCAGGCCGAATTCGATTGGTCGGCCTCCTTAGGGCATGAATAGGTGACGTGCACTAGCACTATTGTCTACGACTCAACGTCATGTCCTGAACCTCGCCTTCGCCCACTGGCGACAATTTTCCCTAACCTCTGCTGTCCGTCATTCATTATTGGTGAAAATTTTATTACCTTTTACAGTTACTACAAGAGATTGAAGGTAAATTGATTATTATTTAGCATATTGTTGTGACTTTACTGAATTTATTAAAATTTTTGCTTTCAGATGCATCTGATTCTATGTACAGTGTGACCTCGTTATTCGCGGGGTTACGTTCTTTACCCTCCCGCGAATAGCGAAAACCGCGAATATTGGACGCAGTTTTAAAACGTATATGTATGCGATTATATACTATATGAAATGCTTCCCAAACACTAATGATACTTATACTCATTGATGCAGTAATAATGTAGCAATATTGCATACTGTTATGTATTTCACTAAATTGTACCGTGCGTTACCGGGCTGTGCTTTGCCGTTTGCGTTGTTGGGGAAGCTGAGGCAGTCAGCCAATAGCAGTCCAATCTTGTTTGGTGAAGACGACAATTGATAAAACGGCTTGATTGAGAAAATACAACAGAAATCTCCTCGAAAAGCCCTTTCAGTCTCTGTGACCTACAAAACGCAGTTCGCGCATAACCCGCGAATGGCGAACCGCGAATAGGCGAGGTCACACTGTATTTTGCTATTCTCAATTAATTTAAGTACCGGAAGGCTATGATCGGGATGCCAATTTAGAAACATGTGTTTCTGTCCATAAGAGGTTCCATGTGTAAATAAATTCTATATTTTTTCTACTTTGCTATTTTCGTGAGAATAATTTTTGTTTTGATTTCAGGGCTAGTAAAATGTCAGCAGTTAAGAAACGAAAAATTGATGATGAGGGAAGGTTATTCAACAGTGAATGGTGCACAAAATATCTTGTTGTCCCACATAATCAAGGTGTTGTCTGCCTCGTCTGTCAAACTACAATTGCAGTCATGAAAGAGTACAATATTAAGCGACATTACGCAACTAAGCACTCCTCCCAGTTTGATGAAATTGTTGGTCAGGCACGAAAGGACAAAATTGAACATTTAAAACATCCATTGAAAAGCAACAAGGTGTTTTACCACTTTCAAGAAAAATTCAGAACTGGTGACAAAACTGAGTTTTAAGCTTTGTGAATGTATGGCAGAAAAGGAAAGCCTTTCAGTGATGGAGAATTTATTAAAATTGTTTAACAATATTCACAGAATATGCATGTCCAGAGAAAAATATTTGGTGGAGCAAACTAGCCTTTCCCGCTTTACTGTCTCACGCAGGACAAAAGATCTTTCAGAGGACATCAAAGAAACTTTGAAAGAGAGATTGAATTCGTGTGAAGCTTTCAGTCTGGCTTTGGATGAAAGCACTGATATCAATGACACATCCCAACTTGTCCTTTTCATCAGAGCTGTTACTGCAGGCTTTGATGTTTTCGAAGAGTTTTAGATATGGCAAGCCTTTCCTCCACAACCACAGGACAGGATATTTGTGAACAAGTGCTTAAGGTTGTAGAAAAGTTTGAACTGAATCCTTATAAATTATGTGGTGTTACAACAGATGGTGCTCCTTCCATGACAGGTAGGACAAATGGATTCACCAAGAAATTTCTAACTGCAATTGGAGCACAAGACGTAGTTGTAAGCCATTGCATTATTCACCAAGAGAGCTTGTGCACCAAAGTTCTGGATTTTGCAGAAGTCATGAAAAATGTCGTCCAATGCGTAAATTATATTCGAACACGAGGATTAAATCATCGACAATTTAAAACTTTTTTTAGATGAGCTGGACAGTGAGTATTCAGATGTTTTGTACTTCTCTGCTGTACGTTGGCTTAGTAGAGCTGCTACTTTGAAGAGATTCTGGAATTTGCGAGAGGAGATTAAGTTCTTCATGGAGAGCAAACGTCAGAATGTGGACTTCTTGAGCAATGAGAACTGGCTGAATGACTTAGCATTCCTCACAGACATTACACAGCATCTGTCTGATTTAAACTTAAAACTACAAGGGAAAAGTCAACTTGTGAATAAGTTGTTTGAGCATATTTGTGCTTTTGAGAAGAAATTGGAACTTTTCCAGGTTCAGTTGAGAAGAGCCATATTGACCCATTTTACATGTCTTGCAACCAGGAAACTGGAATTTCCTAATCTGGATTGCACCAAATATGGAACCAGTGTACAAAAGCTGCGTGATGAGTTTGCAAACAGATTTCCAGATTTCAGACAAACTGAAATTAGATTGAAATTGTTCGCTCAACCTTTTGATTTGGCAGTGGAAGACAGTCCTGATGATTGCCGAATGGAACTGAAAACAGTTTGCTAGACTTTTACAAACTCTGTGTACGTGAAAAGTTTCCCAATTTTTCCCGTCATGCACAAAGAATTGCCTCCCTTTTTGGTAGCACCTACTGCTGTGAGCAATTTTTCTCCAAAATGAAGCTCATCAAAACCAAATGTAGAAGTCAGCTGACTGATGAACATTTGACCAGTCAGTTAAGAGTGGCAACCACTTCTGTCAAAGCTGATATTGACAAGCTCTGCAAGGACTCTAAATTTCAAGTGTCGCACTAAAATGATCACTCATGCAAAAATATAAAATATTATTGCTTGCATTTTGAGAATTTTTTTAAATTTATTGTGCATGTACACGAATAAGCTTGTTTTTTTAAGTGGCCCCGCTTGATTGATGAAGTTGGTTATATGGCCCACCGACGAAAAATGTTGCACACCCCTGCTCTAGAATTACACTGCTAAATTAGGAACGGCTAGCTTTCCACGAAAGTCAAAACAAACAAGCAAACAAACCATTATTAGTCACAGTTGTCAACATTAAGGCATAATGGATAATGTCTGTGGTGATAGCGCCAGATATTTCTGCTTAATACCATTTTGTAAACACAAGAATGGAGGTTAGGCGTTTTACTTTGTGGTATTTTGAGAGCGGTTTTATTTCTAATTAAAGATTATTTCTGAGCATAAAGGATAATTTCCTTTATTTCATATCTCATATCAAACAACGAAAGGCAGTAGGAATTGAGACGTCATAGGCGTAAACACTCAACTCTTAACACTTAACTAACTTTCAATAGCTGCTGGTTATTTATCATCAGTTTCTGAATATTGTCTGATAGATGGAATGACCACAGACATGATCCGTCATGACTTAATGTTGATAACTAGGACTGATAATAGACAATAATTGTTTAACTTATGTTCTACTGTAATATTTGTTTTATATTAAGTTCATTATTTACTTACAGTGATGCTTTATTTGCTTATTAACAATTCATGTAAGTGATAGTATTAGAGCTATATATATTAAAGCTGAATAGAGTGAAATATAGACGGTATTTATTACGTTTGGTACAAAGAATTCTCTTCGTTGTAGCAAAGATGAAATTTATCAGAACTTTACAAAGCAGAATGCTACCAAGAAAAGTAAACGAATTAAACGTATTGGAAGCTCTACATATAAGGAAAGAAATTTCAGGACAGAAAAAAAAAAAGAAGCTCAAAAGATAAGAGAAAAAACGAGGTATTGCGTGACATGAGAATAAAGTTAGTCTAGCGTGAACGTCAGCTAAAAAGAATGCGCTGTTGAAAGAACACGAATGAAAGGAGAACAAAACCCATAATCAAAATGAATCCTATGTTAATTCAACTTGTAGCTCTGTATGTACGGCTGTAAGCTAATTTTTCTCACAGTCCTTAAGCTAGCAGGACGAAACTCGACAAGCAGATTCGGGGTGACCCGAGGGAATTCTCTATCAAGTGGTGGTAAAATGCCACCGAAAGGTCACCAAGGTTTCATGGGGTCTGAAACCAGGTTTTTAAATCCAAATCTTGCAGAAAATTTTGCGTTTATGCCTCTCTTCGGGATAAAGAGGCGTCATGTGTAGCTTTGCACGTGTTTCTGTATCATTGTTCAGCTAATCGTTTTCACAGTTTTGTAGCTAGCAGGATCAAACTATGCAAGCAGACTTGGGGTTGCCTGAGAGTTACTTATCTTTATCTCCTTAGTGTAGTTCTCTAACAAAGGAGCATATTAACTCTATAGCGAAGTTCTTTACTTTCTGGTTTTTAAAGCTAAGCAGAAGAAGTGTAAGAAAAGTTAATTGTGAATTAGCAACCTATTTACTTAATCTATTCTTATTTGAGTGTTGGGCATGAATTATAAACCAAGTGTCGAGAAACGAAAAGATATTTCCATCAAATTGAATTTTATTTGTCGTGTCTTCTTTACTTGATTTTTGTTTCTTTGTTTATTGTAGTGCAAAGCTACAGTGAGCTATCATATTTGTCCATTGTGAGGAATCGAACGCAGAATTTTAATTTCGCAACCCCGTAAACTATCACTGACCCATCGGGAATTCTTAAACTGAGAAGAAAGCAATAACCGAGTTTGTTGTTTCAGTTAAAGCTAACTTAAGCGCGGAATTGTTATAATTACAACAATCATTTAGTTTGCATAACTTGTACTGCATATAAAGAGCGAGAAATATAAAACTCAAGTTAAAGCAATTTTTTAATGATTTTCTAACACTTTGAAGAATGAGAGCTTTAAATCGAGAAAAATACCCTGCTCAAGAAACTGGAAGTGGCATTACCGTTGTGTTTGTTGTTTGATTATCTTTATCTCCAGATTTCGCATACCACATTCTTGTCACATAATTCAGCATAACGCTGCGTAATCATTCCCTGTTCCAAAACATATTTCACATTTGCAGGACTAATCTACGCTGACTTTCCTAATTTTGAGCTGAAAGATTATAGAAAAAGAAGCTAATCCACAGCACATTCCGCCTATTCTTGTCTCACTGAATAGTGGAATTGAACTACCACTTTTATAAAGTACTCATGGTCAAAATGTGCGAAACTCATTTTTGCAGTAACGAGGCATGACCCACGAACGAGAACTCTGACTACAAAGTTCACGACCGGCTCTAAACAACAAACTTGATCCAATATTAACGTGCTTATGACAAAATGTTTCACACTTGTATGAGAAAACTTTTCTTTTCAGTTTGCTCTCGTGTATTTCGCGAACATCGCGGATTCGCATCCCCGTCGCGCCAAACATGCTCGCCCTTTCAGCCGTGGGGGCATTATATTAATACAATCAATACAACTATTCGTTGGTAAAAGAGTAGCCTAAGAGTTGGCGGTGAGTAGTCATGATTAGGTGCCTTCCCTCTAGTCTTACGCTGCTAAGTTACGGGCCAGACTGCTGCAGATAGCCCTCGTGTAGCTTTGAGCGAAATAAAAAAAATAAAAAAATTTCGAGAATATTAATATTTCAACCATTAAAATGTGAAAAATGAATAAATTCCTTTTCTTTTTGAAATGAATTGCACTTAAATTAAACTTTTTTCATTAATAAGTCTTTTTATTTCTAAGATACAATCAAAGTGATATTAATCATACGGAGATTTTCTAGGAAAGTATCGAAATTAAAATCAAGTAAATGTACTTTCTGATTTACAATTTTAATGAAAAATGCTTTAAAAATTATGTCCAGTTTCTCTTCATTGATTATTTCGTGCTCAGTTATAGTTTAGACATATAAGTAGAGAATATATAAATATATATATGTATATCAAAATTCCAAATAAGTTTGCTTATTCATTTTTCTACAGAAACGTATACAGAGATAATTTATATTTACAAAGATTTGTTTGTTTTGTTTTGAATTTCACGCAAAGCTACACGAGGGCTGTCTACGCTAGCCGTCCCTATTTTCGCAGTGTAAGACTAAATATGTCCTTTTTGTAGCCATATTCGATCTTGTATAAATAATATAAAAACAGAATTTTTATGAATGCTTCATCCCTTTGGTTAACCGACTATCGTATGGGCTTTCTGAAACTGGAGACTAAGTATTATTTCGTTTAAGAGATAATTAATGAACTAGTCGTATCAAAATATCCTTAAGACGGCATTTCATTAAAAAAAATAAACACACTATATTTCCAAAATTGAACTGAATGGCCAGATGGTTAAGACGCTTGACTCGTAATCTTAAGGTCACAAGTTCGAATCTCCGTCACACCAAACATGCTCGCTCTTTCAGCTGTAGAGGCGTTATAACGTGACAGTCAACCCCTCTATTCGTTGGTAAAAAATAGTTACTAACTATTTTACCAACGAGTAGTGAGATTCACCGTACCATCTTAACGCCCCCACGGCTAAAAGGACGAGCATGTTTGATGCGATAGGGATTCGAACACGCGACCCTCGGATTACGAGTCGAACGCCTTAACCACCCACCTAGCCATGCCAGGCCAGTTCTTGTACATTCAGTCACGTCTCGAAAACACTGCGTCAAAAGTTTCATGCTTTGTATGCAAGCTTACAAAGAAATATTTTTAGCATATCGTTACCTATGTATTTTGTTTAACATCACTTGTTCCGTATTTAACGCTTTGAAAGAACTGATTTAAATAAAATGTAGATATGTCGGCATTTTCGCATTAGCGTTTAGGAACAAGTACAAAGTAAAATAACGCACTTTCATTGTTGATTCTTACCTTATAAATACCATCCGCGTAATGCAAATTGTATATTTCCAAGACTTGTAAAGTCTCTTATACTTTCGCTACAACAGCTAACTCACGTTATGTAAATTTTTTCACTTTATTAAATACCACTTGTCTAGATTTATCGTTGAAATTTATTTAAGCAATCTTAGAAGCAATTGAACAACATAGAGTTATGTTTCCGTATTTAAAATAACACCATTTTATCTAGCGATATCGGCCCAAATAAGTAAGTCAAGCAAAATGTATGCACTGCTTAATATTGCTTGTATTCTATTCATATTAAGCAAAATGTATATTTTTTATTTTTTTTATTAACGTCATTTGTTTCATATCCTGTTGTTTTTTTAAAAAGAAATGAGTCCGGCATGTAGTAAGTTTGTTTGTTTTGAAATTCGTGCCAAGCTACACGAGAGCTATTTGCGCTAGTCGTCCTCAATTTAGCAGCGTAAGACTAAAGGGAAGACAGCTAATCACCCCAACCCACCGCCAACTCGTGGACTACTCTTTTACAAAGGAATAGTTGGATTGACCGCACATTATAACGCCCTAATGATTGAAATGTTTAATGTGAGGGGGATTCGAACTCACAACCCTTAGATTGCGAATCGAGTGTCGGGTCGTTCACTCGTACGTAAAGTACTTTTTACAGTTCTTTCTATGCAATATGATTTTTTTATAAGTAATTGTTTGTTACATTAACTCACATATTAAATCAATCGGAATTTGCCTCTGACGCTCCTGTTTCTTACATTATATGAGACATTATTTATATAGAACTTTTAAAATGCCCTCCCCCCAGTAACACGGCGGTATTTCTGCAGATTTATAATGCTCGAATCCTAGTTTCGATATCCGTGACGTGCAGAGCACAGGTAGACCACAATGTTGCTCTGTGATTAACTTCAAACAATCTTTGGAAACAATCTATGTTAGATAGTTTGTGGCGTTTGCCGTTTTTCGCTTGCTATAATTAATTTTACCATTGTAATTGAAAAAGCTGTTTCTTTTTGTAATTCAGATTTTACTAAGCCTTTTCAAGTCTAGAAAAACTGAATATTTAATGCAATGTTTCCACAAGAAACTGTACATTTCTGTTTTGTGTTTTTAATCTTATTTTAAAAGTTTATGGTTTAAACGCCAAAAGCTGGCGAACCATCGGTATGTGTATTTTCTTATAGGAAAGCCACATCAGACTATCCACCGTGCTGAATCCACCGTGGAGAATCGAAACCCCTGATTTTAGCATTGTAAATCCGTAAACTTAGCGCTGTACTAGCGAAGGGCGCGAATCATCGGAAATACAAGATAATTTTTGTTAATGTTACATTGCCTCAGAATGTTCGATAATTTACATTTTGTTAGTAATTATTTTCACATTTATATTAATATTTATTCACTGTTGGTAGAGCGGTTAGTCTCCGGACATACAACGCTAAGTTCAGGGTTTCGATTTCCATCGTTGGTCTCAGCAGATAACCCGATGTGGCTTTGCTATAAGAAAACACCCATATCAATAATTGTGTTTTAGTATAATGAAGGAGCGTAACTGTTTATATAGTTTTTCTATCCAAATAGACACTTGGACCACTAAAATACTTATTTCTCTCTGAAGCTCTTCGTTGCTTCAGTGGAAAGCTTGAGAGCTTATAACGCTAGATCTTAGTTTAGACACCTTCGGGAAATATAGCTCAGCTTAATTATCGTGTTGCTTTGTGCTTAAAAATTAAACATAATCCTGTCTTAAAAAACAGCCATTTTCTAATACATTGATGTATATGGCAAAATTAATCAATTTTGGATAATCTCTTAAACAAATATTTAATATTTATCTGTCACAAATAAAAAATCAATAATTTCGGTTAGCTTAGCAGGAAAGAAACATAAATAAAAATATGCTTTAAATATATTATGGTAAAGTAATGCTCGTAAAAGGAATCGAGAAATAATTTTTGGAATCTTCATGTTTGACCTAAAACTTTAGTCTATGTGAAAAGTTTTCGATATCCAATGTCTCAAAGTTGCAGTTTGTTAAAATAAAAATGAACAAAAAGTAACCACCGTATTGCTATGCGCGATATGTGGCATTTTGAATGCGAAATCCAAATATATCCTATCAAAAATTATAAAAAGAAAACTGATTACTAAATAATAACAGCTATAGATTACAGTAAGCTACGTATTTGAAGAGAAACGCACAATCAACCTAGTCTTCATTACAACTAATTAAATACGCTTACGTTTTAGCTTATAATGGTTAGAATCCATTGTTTCATCATTCTGATAACCTTGTTATTAACAGTACCTTGGGCCATAACTCCGATAATATTTCATGAGGTTCAGCCAGCACTAAAGAATTATATTAGTCCTAAATATAACAATGCAAAATAGCCTCTGTAATAAAAGTATAGTTGTAAGCAATAATATTATGATGCCGTATTTTTCTAATATTTTTGTAAAAAAAAAATCTTACTCGAGAGCCGTAACTGCAACGGTTTTGTTTGAGATTATATAAAAAAATATGAAATTTCCGTTCGGAGAGAGAGTTAGGTGTTTTTAGAGAAATTTGGTTTGGTTTAGTTTAGTTTGAGTGTTCATTTCAAATAAAGAATTTTTGTATCGAAACATATTTTGAACCTAAATATTAACTGTAGATGTTTGTTATTAAAATCCTTTTATTTACAACTATAAAAAGGCATTTTGTTTAAGATGTAGTCTTAACTTCAGTAAGCCTGTAACTTTTTGAGAACTATTGAAAAAAACGTTTTTGAAAATATGGACAATTTTTTATGCAGTGGATATTAGAACAGCGAACTTTTTGTAACCATCCAATCTAACGTGAAGTGGGACTCTGAATTTCGACAAATTACGTTAGAAGTGATTACGTTGAATTGGAAAGTAAAACTTTCGGTTAGCTTAGCAGGAAAGAAACATAAATAAAAATATGCTTTTTTTATTTGTTTGTATTGTATGTTTTGAGATATAAATTATTATTTGATGTTTTTGTTGTGTTTTTTTATTTTATTATATATAATATACCTATAAAACTCAAAAATTGCAGCGTTGCCATTTTCTGGTTTTTGCAGTAACACAATAGGGGATCATAACTGACAATAAATAAATAATATAGTATACATTGCTCAGAAAATACAAAAACACTTATTCTTGGCCTGAACTATTGGCGTAGAAGTAAATTTCTCACGATAAAACACTTGGACATAAATAATTTAAGAATTTTAAAGAAACTAGAAGATAAGCATAAATCGCGATTGTAATATGTCACATGAAATAGAAATAAAATTTAAATTTGTTGAGTATATTTGTTCTATAAAAAATATTCACTTCTATTCTAGTAATATATTTTAAGGGTTGAGAAAGGGGGAGGTATAAGGTTTACATTTTTCTAAATGTAGAAAACCTTATACGATCACTTTTGTAAAACATACCACATTGTAATACTGACTGATGTTAAAACATAAACACTGCGAAGTGCTAGCTCCACATTTTATAGGCTTAAGAATTAACATACTTATGGGAATTTCTTAACGGCTTCAATTTTACAGAAAAGACAATAAAAACCAAGAAGCTACAAAAAGTATATAGTAATAGGTTGTACTTTCCCAGGCGCTACATGTAAACATACTATTGTGACATTTTGTTACCTTCAAAATTTCTTATATGATAGATTATACTTGCACAAGCTCCACCTCCAAACATACCTAAAGAATTTTAATGAAGACAGATTAAAAAGTATAATTTCATTTGAACTGTACCTCATATACGAAATACACACGCACACATATATATGTGAGGTTACTTTCGAAAAGTAACGAAGTCTAGATTGAGCACTAATTACGTTTTGCAGTTTTTAAGCATTAGCTGTATTACAAGCGTGAAAACGTAAAACATGCGTATTTATATCAAGCCCGCAAAAATGCACATTCCTTTTATATGGTCTATCCGATGCAAAGAACCATGACTGTATTTGTTTATGCATATAAATTAACAATAAACCACTTCGAGCAAAACAGTGTTGGAATTGCTTTAAACGTTGCTGATTATATTAATATCAGACGTGAACGATCTTACAACACAAAATTGTTGTTGTTGGTGTTTTTAATTGGACGCTCAATGTTTCGCTGTGCGGTTTCTTTAGGAGTTTCCACTAAAACGTAAATCGTACTTGACAGAACAAAGCTTCGAATTCGAAGCTTCTGTAAAGCGAAACGCTGAGTGTCTAATTAGAGAAAGTCAACTATTTGGTGTTATAAGGTTTTAATTTCTAAAAAACTATTCTATAAAACAAAACCTAACACATTGTTCTTTCTTTCTACTTACCATTTATTTATTTGTTTTTAATAAGCAATAATATTGAGTACTTTATAATATTTGGAGACTTTCTAACACATTAAAGAAACATATGAATTTCTATACTCTATCAAACTTGGGAATATTACGCACTCTTATAGTACTCTGATATATAAGCAAAGTTAATATAATTACAAATAATGAAATGAACGTTATTAGATATGTATAGGAAAAATGCTTGATTTGTATTACCTCAAAAAATACTGTTAGGTTGGCTTCACAACGAAGGTAATTCACCTGAGAATACTCATGGAGATATAATACCTAAAGAGAATATACTATTTGTTCCGCTTACAGGATAAGGAAATTCCTAAGGTTATTTATAGTAAATAGTATTTTAATTTGTTTCTAAAATAAAAATTAATTTTATAAGATACGTGCGAGATTTTTTCCCTTGAGTTTTCAGTTTTTTTTAAGGGAAATAATGTGTACTCATCAACATTAAGTACTTTATTGGGTCTATGATATCCTTCCAGGAACACAATGTTAACGTTATTCAGTCAAATTATTTAATACTCCTTCGTGATTTTCAAAAGAACGTAGATAGTGAAGTATTGTATTCAAGATAAAATATTTAGAGCAATATGTCTGCAGGCTCACACCGCTAGACACCGGGTTTCGATACCCGTGGTGGGCAGAGTACAGATAGCTCATTGTGAAGGTTTGTGATTGATTCCAAATAAACAAAAGCAATATCAGAGCTTGAGTTCGAATTTCTAAATAAATCATCTTAGAATTGCACGATTTATTCAACTACTAAGCATCAGGCTTTTGAGCAGAAAACGTTTTCTTTGGTGATTTTAACTCTACTGGGTTAATGTAGCTTGTTTGTAGATACCTACCTTCTCAACAGTTAAAACGCATACTATGTATTCTCATTTTCATTTCCAACTTGTCGAGTCTCATTCTGTCTCTGTGATAAAGCTATGGTCTTTCAGACGTTAGACAATTTTTAACTAAAATGTTAGAGAAATATAAACATATAAATATAACAATTTATTAAATACAGTACATTGTCAAAAATTACAAAATTTCAAAAGTCATGACAATATATATCATAAATAATACGAATAATCTTATGATAATAAAATTACAAAACACGTGGAAGTGCTTAAAAACAAATGTTATCTTTTTGCCTTAACACAATTAATAATTACGTTACTTAGATGTTCTTCGAAAGATGATATAAGTTTTAAAGGAGTAACAGAAATTTTATGTTTATGTTTTACAGCCAGTTTACATGTATTATAAGTTTTACAAAAGTGAGAAATATCTTGCCTGAATTTTGACCAAAAGAAATGTCTCATGTTACGTGTCTTGTTGACACCTTATAATTTCTAAAGGTGAATTCACAGGCAACCTTCAATATTTCAGAATGATATGCTTTTGGAACAACGATTTGATAAATTACAACCCAGTTCTCTGAAGCTGGTACATTTGATAGTTTCTTTTTTCTCATGAGCAAACAATTTTTGAATAAATAACAATATGGAACTTTGTCCAATTCATTCTGAGTGCATATTTAAAGTGAAGAGTCCTGTGGATTCTTTTCTTGCTCATAAAACAGTTTGCTTTTAACAAACAGAACTTCACCATTTGAACTAGATCCATTACGTCCATCATTGCACTCATCAAAGACTTGTCAGTAGAACAATCATTCACAGGATCCATGTTGGACCAAAAATGTCTGTGACAAATCTATAATATAGTTCTCTGAACATGTGCCTATCATTTCTTTTTGACTCAATTTCTTAGCCTGAGCTCGAGTCACAGCACATGAGAGAAACGTGTTTAGATTCTCATGAACAGCATCATCCTTAAATGAAACAGTGATCGGCTTGCTAAGAACCTCGGGTTCGTCAACAACTTTTCCCCCAACAATAACTATACACTCTTAATTGGTAGAGTAGGCATTGTAATGACTTATAAAAGACACAGCATCAACAGACACAAAAGGTTTAAATTCCTCCCTAACTACTTCAGCCTTTAATCAGTGGTCAAATCAACAACATAGGGTGATCTGGTGAAACAATGTCCAAATGTAGACACAAACGCTCTGGGTGTTGCCTCCTTTTTCTTTTTCAAACTCCAACAATTGGATATCACATGACCAGTTTTTTTTACAAAAATGTCAGGCAGGTTTTGATATAGTTTTAGCCTCACTGGCAGAAGATTCGAAATAGAAGAGCTCGATTGTTTATTAGAATCCTCAACTTCTGTGGACTGAACGGGTACAGGCTCTTGTCGAGATGGTAGGAATTTCATTTTATCAAAAGTTATTTTGTGTGTTAACGTGTAATCACCAGAAAAACCCATAACTTTCAGTAGTGTTTCAACTTTCTTTTCATCCAAGTAAGTTTTGAGGTCGTCACTTGTACAGCGTTTGAATTCCTCAATTAGATATAAGTGTTTTAGTTTGTCGAAACTGTTGCCAATATACATAGAATTACATCGTTGATCAAAATAAACTTTTTCTTGGGCGAATTCCATATAAGTTTGACTATCTTACTTGCGATAACCTCGAAACCTTTGACGAACAAGCCTTTGGTACTAACCCATACGCTTTGAGAATAGCTGCTTTAACCTTATTATAATCTGTACAATCTTCTATAAAGAGAGCATAATAAGCTACTTGGACTTCACTAATTAGAATACTGTGTAACATAAGGCCCGGCATGGCCAAGTGGGTTAAGACGTGCGACTCGTAATCTGAGGGTCGTGGGTTCGCATCTCCGTCGCACCAAACATGCTCGCCCTTTCAGCCGTGGGGGCGTTATCAGGTGACGGTCAATCCCACTATTCGTTTATAAAAGAGTAGCTCTAGAGTTGGCGGTGTGTGGTGAGGACTAGCTGTCTTCCCTCTAGTCTTACACTGTTAAATTAGGGACGGCTAGCGCAAATAGCCCTCGAATAGCTTTGCGCGAAATTCAAACAAACAAACTGTAACATTAACGACCATATTTCAGTGGGCTATTCCATGCTTTGGATAATTTTCTTATTTCAACTTTCTAATTAAATGTCAATATGTATTTAATTTATGTTATTTGCTAACAAGATTGATACACACAATTTCCTTTTTTGAACATAAATATATTTTAATATATAGACAAGACATAAAAACAGTACGAATGATGTTATTACAAATGATGATTTATATACGAACATTTTGCAAACAATACTGAGTCTTATATCCGGTTTAGAAATGAATATTTTATCGACGATCTAGGTCCACGACGAGCAAATTAATTCTGAGTTGATATATTTCACACAACTCATTTCGCCCCCCCCCCCGCTAGTACAGCGGTAAGTCTACGGATTTACAACGCTAAAATCAGGGGGTTTGATTCCCCTCGGTGGGCTCAGCAGATAGCCCAACGTGGCTTTGCTGTAAGACAAACAAACACACATACAACTCATTTTAGCTAGCTAGTTCGGTTGACCTCAAACCGGTTCACTTCTTACCGAGAAATATATTTAATGCCCACGTTCAAATTATAACATCCGAAGTAATTCACTGAAGTTGAACGGTTTGTAACGTTTAAAACCTATAAATGTTCCTGGTCAAATCCTGCAGTTATGCGATTAATAAGCATTAATCACAATTATAGCTTTATAGGCCTATAGTATATTGACTGCAGCTGACCAACAATATTCACTGTTTCTTGGCCAGTCGATTTTATATACCAATCACGTGAGTTTCTAGAATTTTAAACAATGATCTAGCGCGTTTCATAAACAAATATTGTTGATTCTCATTTTAAAGAATTCTCTACAAATTTCGGGAACACGTGGGACTTGCGTATCACACAGTCAAAAATATACGTCACGTGCAAAAAAGAAAACTATACAGAAACAATCGTAGGCACTAAAATTAATGTATAACAGTAAATCCGTTACAGAACATAAACGATTGTAAAACTACAGTATCATCAAATGCAGTAAAGGATATAAAAATCTTAGTTTTACTTCTTTGTTCCAACACGTACATAAACCATCATTATATAAACAATCGAAGTAACTGACATGTAAATTTCAGTTATACTTCTCTTATCCGACAGCTTATTATAATGGGATTGTTTGAATCATTGTCGCAATTACAACGTACTGAACTTTAACAATAAACAAACATATTTTTTTGTCAGTGAACTATCGACTCTATAATATATATATATTTACGAATGCTTGACCAGCCTCACCACAATTTCCATTTCGCACATCGGTTCTTATCATATTAGACGCTTGAAACTTGTACTTCTTTTTCACTTCTTTCTTGAAAGAACTTAAATTAACAGCACGTGTCGCCATTAGTCCCGTGAGAAAATACATACAAGTAAAGTGCTTCTCAAAGGACTCTGATGATAATAATGAGAATACTTTGATAATATCAAAGTATTCAAATTTTGAAGATTGAAACATTGAAGTGTTTTGCCTCGTTTTTTAAAAACTATTCCTTACTTGTTTATTTTTCACTTATTTTTTTAAAAACTGAACGCGGGATCAATATTCGTTACTCTATTTGCATATGAACTTTGAACTCATACTCTAGAATGGTCAGGTTGGCACGGTTTACGTTCATAAATATTCAGAAGAGTTACGCAAAAATATCAAGTTTAGAATGTTTTGAAATAAATGTTTTTTTTTTTTACAAAGAAAAATTGCATATTTCTGAAGATTCAGTTAAATAGTATATTAGTTTGAAATTCTGAGTACTTAGTAAACAGTCACAATCAACAATGAAAGAATTACGGGTTCACATTTTTGCGCAAAGCTACACATAAATTTTGATAAACATAGGCGTTTTTATTTTGAATGATAGACTAGAAGGGAATCAGCTGTTCAACAACAACATTCATCACTATCTCTCTACTCGTATTCAATATGTTACGTATTATAACACACCTTGGACGAGTCTCCGATTATTATGTTACGTATTACGATTTCAAATAACAGTAAATTTTAATTTATAAGTTAATTGTATGTCGATATGTATGAACTTTATGATATTTGTCAACAAGACTGATACACACAACTTTCTTTTTTAACATATATGTATATTTTAAAATATAAACAAAAATAGAATTTATAATATCGGTTATTACAAATAGTGGTTTCACAAACTCTTTCACAAATAATACTGAGTCTTTTATGTGGTCTGGAATTGAGTTATATATCAACAGTTCACTAAGAACGAATAATTCGGTACAGTACTTTACTTTTCCCGCTTATGTTACGCGGTGTCTTCGTATAAATACTAAAGTTCGAAGTTAATTCTCTTGAAATTGTATAGTTTGTAATGTATGAAATACATCAACGTTCCTGGTCAAGTATCTGCTCTTTCTCGATTAATAAACGTTAATCACAATTATACTTTCCAAGGCTTATAGTATACTGAATGTATAAAACCAACAATATTAAACTGACTCTTGGCGCGTTGGTATATCAACTTTTACGGGAAGGTTCTCGAACGTAAAGTTGACAAAAATGTAAAACATATACTGTTGGTTCCTCGCTTGAGAATCTTCTAAAAATTAAGGGAATAGGCAGGACTTTCGCAATACATATTAACAGTATAGATTACGTGCATTTCCAACTATAAATAAAACAAGCATCGATACTAAAATAAATACACATTAATAAAAAAATCCGTTACAAATATAATAGTTGAATGTTATCGCCATTGTTAACTGTATTCAGGGTCTTAAAATCCGGATCGCGTTTTTGCAGCAACAGATCACAAATGTGAAATCCCAGGATTTTGTGTCCGGGCATAATACTTCTAGATTACACCCGACATTAAGCGTTATAGTTTGAAATACACTAAAATGATTACATGTTAACTAACTTTCAACATGGAGTCTTGTAACACTAACCTTCCAAACCTCCAAATGTGGATGAATATGTTAAATTAATACACTAAATATGGCTAGTTTGATACAAATTGCTGCATGTTTTATTAAACTGACTTGTCAATAGTTATAATTCAATAATCAATCAATACATTATTCATCACAGCTTTATTTACTGTCAATTGAATACGTAATAATAACATTCGACAAAAGGCTACACTTCGTGAGTATTTATTGTATTTTACAAGGTTCTAGGTCCTTTTAAGTTAAATTAAATACAACTTTAACTGTGCCTCGGTCTATTTTTATTTTGTTTCTGAGGAAGCAAATGCTGAATATTTTATTCAAATGTTAAACATATATAAAGTAATTAGTTATTTGCCCAATAAAAGTGATTATATATCTTATAAGCCTCCTCCCAATGGTACAGCGGTACGTCTGCGGACTTACAGCGCTAGAATCTGGGATTCGATACGAGCTGTGGGCAGAGTACAGATATCCCATTGTGTAGCTTTGCGCTTAATTACAAACAAACAAACAATTTTGTAAATATTTTAAATCCAAATATTATAGGCAAACGTCAAAATCAGTGTAACGTTGATCTGATTGCAGAACACTGGCATCCTTGATATACTTTTAGTTGGTAAGTTGTTCAAGCTTTTATAAAATTTAGTACTTACATATAGACATCGCTGGCCCGACCATTAGGTTAACACTGCACGAGAACAGATCCATTACTATAATTCACATCTGAATATTTTTTTTATAAGTAGTTGAAGAATTTAACCAGAACTTTTTGTTAATGTATAGAATCTTCCGAATATTCAGTGGTTAATAATTGTACTCTTTAAATACATTTATATGTAAATGTGTACATTTCATACAAATAACATATTTGTGAAAACGCACATGAAGTTCTTCTGAACACAAGCTGTTATTTCTTAATTAAAGTTTTCGTGATACTCGTATAAATATGTACAATTACTTAAACATACAAACACAAAACGATTTAGCGTACAATCTTTCATCATTCATTTGAAAAGATGCCAACAGAATAAGATGTTTGTTTATCATGTTGTCTTTTGGGTGCTGTGAAAATGTTGCGAACACTGTGTTTACAATAATGTCAGTTTATTTGTAACAACACATCAACAAAAACCCGTTTTTGTTTGAGATAACTTGTTATTGTTTATCAACTCTAACAACGTTTTATGTGCTAAAATAATCGACTATAACGTAAAGAAAGCCTTTTAAACTTAAAATGATTTTAAACCGTACGCAACAATTGTTGTACCTATGTGTTAGCTATCATAAAATAGTACTGTCTGTTATGTGTATAAGTGACTACTTCGCAGGACATGGATGGATCTTCACCAAAATTAGTGTTGACGTTTCTTTGGGTCCATGGGAAAATATATACAAACTTTCAATATCTGTATTTTGGCGTTTTTTGGTTTTTATGGGCGTGTTTTACTATTACCTCACCCCCTGTAAATGGATCTTCATTATATTTGGTATGTCTCTCCATGGGAGAGACACAAAAATCTGCTGTTTCACATTTTGTGTTTTGCCGTTTTCAAGGGTATATTTGCGATTTTTACAATTACATATAATAAATAAATTTTGTTCATGGCCTGAGATAAACTTTCATGAATCATAAACTTACATAACTTCCGTCTAGGGGACGGGTACTCCAGCTAGTATATATATATACACACACAATATATATTTATGCACATATATATATGGTGTATATATATATATATATATATATACACCAGCTGAAGTTCAATCTTTAGTGGCATTTATTGTAAGTTTTGGAAGGGATGACGTATGACATATGATAGTTAAAAATCTAACTATGCTCTAGCGAGTTCAATAACATAGGATATAAAGAATTTTATATGGATGCAATAAAAGTGATGTTTTTTTTAAACACAATCTATGCAACTGCGATATTTAACTTATGCAGGTTTGAGAAAAAAAGCAAATATATTTACCTTCATTAACGTATTTCAATCCAAAGTGTAAGGTAACTATTAATACTTTGAACAACTTTTTTGTTTTGAAATAAAAAAAATTCTTGAAATGATAGAATATTTACTTACATCTAGTTGTTAAAACCTTAGTAAGGTGATATCTAATATGCACGAACTCGATAGTGCTGTAAACTAATATTTCACACTCATAATTTATAATTGCATTAAAAATTATATTTGCTCATATACAGGGATCTGGAAACTGTATTAACAACCTACGAGATCAAACCAAACGTTTTTTAACTTAATGTCTGGACAGTCTGTAATATAGTGAATACTTTATGTTGCAATTATTTGTAAAAGGAGATATGCCAAATGTCATGAAACATGGGTATTAATAATTTTGTCTGTTACGCAATCATACTTTTGGTAATAACAATGTAATAGTTGTTTCTGAAACTCTCAATTTAACTGTAAAATTCAGTTTGTTTCATAGTAAAAAATGTTTAGTTCTTAATACTGATTAACTTCTCTCATAGAACTTGAATTTTTTCTTAATTAAATAACGATTTGATTAGCAATGTCGTAAATGCCCAAATATTTCTATGGCAACAAAATATTTATGTCTTTACTGTCTTGCTAATGTTGTTTGTAAACTTGATTACGTTCATGATTAATTACTGTACTTCTCATTTCCCCCTCTGTTCCTCCTTTCTCTATTTGTACTTTCCCCATTATTTTTGCAGAATCTCAATGTTTTTCATGCTTTATTGCCTCCACTATAGTCACTCCATCTAATTTTTAATTTCGTTTGTTAAATCTATGTAATTTACTCGGTAAGAGTCTTCATAGTTTCTAGACGACGTTTTTAGTGTTTGTTATATAAAGCTACTAGAAGTAGTAAATATTAATCCTTTATTTGTCACGGAAGTAATTCGGTAAATAACAAAATTAACGATAGTCATAATCTATAAAGTTGGAATAACTTTACAGTAGTTACAGAATAACGTAAACCTTCCAATGAGTTCATTTAAAAATGACTAAATTCTGATTTCGGCAAAATAATCTTAATATATAGTGTTATAACAGCTTTATGAAGCAATATTGTGTGATAAAGAATGCTATAATTTTAAGGAATTATGAAGTTGTATTAAATCTTATAATATTTTAATTTTTTTATTCTAATTCTCGTTATACCGATAAACATAAAATAAATTTTCTTTTTACTTATTTGTTGTGATTTATTGCAACCTACACATCATGTGATTAGTTACGTTTATATAGTTAAACGAATTATGATAATACATGCCTCTGAATTTAAACTTCATAATCGATGTTTTGGTTTTAGTAACGAATTTTCCAAAATGCAGCTACACATATTTCGATTTACTTACATAAAAGTACATATGACTTTTTGTAAAAAAAAGAAAAAAAAAGAAAAGATCTGCTCATGATGGAGAAACACGGATATCGTTTCTGATTCAACGTGTAGGAATTACTGTAGAGCGTATAAAAAATTCAAGACAATAACACCATTGCAGGCTTGTGTAATGAAGTTGCTAATCACTTAGACTTGATATTTTATTAATAATTAGTATATTGTGTTTAAAAACAAGACAGTTTTTTAATCAAGAAACACTGCTTTTGTTCCATCGTTCTTTCTAATTGCTCAAAACTAAATCTGAAACCATTCTCCATAAAAATAAAATTACTGCAATGGTAATTAAACAATCGCTGCAATGGTAAGAGACAAAATAAATTTAATTTCAGTAAGTCATGAGTGAAGGCAAAGAAGAGTATATATAATATGTTTACCGCCTAATGATGGCATATCCAGTATCTACCGAGACTTTCGCCAATACAGTCAGCTGGAATAACGTGTCGTAGTGTTCAAAATATTTCTCAAGGGAATTGTAATTATTAGAAATATTATTTATTCATTTACAAACCAGCGTTTTACGGTAATAATTGGTAACATAATATTCTTTACTTAAATATTTTTAACCGTGATTATTATTTCAGTTCAACTAACTTCAATGTCATTCACAAGTACTGGCGAACCAACAAGCTTATATTAGCGTTGGCCCGGCATGGCCAAGCGTGTTAAGGCGTTCGACTCGTAATCGTAGCTTTGCGCAAAATTAAAAAACAAAACAAAATCAAAAGCAATATTAGTGATTCTTGAACATATAAAGTAATCACAGTATCAACAGGAGACACTGACACGTAGTGATAGAAAATGTAAGTTTGAAAGTAAACTCACTGTTTTTCCCACTAAAAGTGTTACAGTTCTAAGCTCATTTATGAGAGAAACACATATTTCTTGGCATTTTTCTATTTTGAAGATTTTAAATTAACTAATCAGTAGAGCTCTCTAAGTATAAATTTAATAGTAATGAAATTACCTAGCCATCGCGATTTTATTCATTGTAATTGTAAAAACACTTTCCATTTGAATGATTGGAAGATTAACATTTTCGTTTGTTTCTTGTTACTCGAAAAACTGTATAGTAAGCTATTTTGGTTGTTACCACCATATGGATCGAATCCAGAACATTAGCATTAAAAGTCATTAAGTTTTTCGCTGAGCCACTAGGAGACTCTTTACACTTTAATTTATTTCTATCTTTTAAAATTTAGAATTTCGCTACTTTCACTTTAAAGGTGGATGTGCCGTCAGAAACAAAAATAGTTTTTCGTAGTAATGAACATAAAATTTGTTTCGTGTGCACAAGCCTTATCCCACTGATGTGAATAATATATTTCAACGTAAGTTATAACTTTTTTTTATATTTATCTATACACAAAATAAAACTACGAACTTTTTAGTATAAAAAGTATTAAATAATACTTCTATCGTCTAGAAGTATGATTTAACAGAAATTTGCATATTTTCGTAAATATCAAATTGAAAATGTGATAAATGACACTAATGGGAAATCCAAATTTATTGATTTTGCAATCAATGACTAAAATAGCTTTAGCTGTAGCCATTAACTGCAAAGCGTTTGAAATAAAATAAAAAAATCATAAAAATTTAGCAATCAGTCGCTACATTTTCTCACTGGATTTCCCTTGTGGCAAAAATGACTGATTCAAAAATTAACATATAAAGCCAAAACCAAGTTAAAAGTGAAAAGTATTATTAAATTTCACAATACGAAAGCCTACTTGAAAATTAATTTTAGTTAATGGATATTCGTCACATATTTTGATATCTGGTTCTGTTGTACTGTGTTATTTATTTATTTTTTTAATTCGTGGTTTCGAAATTTGCACTTCCAACCTCCCAAACGAATATTCTATATTGTGGGTTTTATAAAAGCATAAACTGCAAGCGTTTAGGTTTTAAATTTTTAAATTTATCAGAACATCTCCTGCTATAAACTCTTCAGAATGAAAATACTTAGGGTTAAGCGCGACCTAGTGGTTGGTTAGCGAGATGGACTATGAATGTGAAGTTCTATAATTCGCATCCCGTTGCGACAAAAACACACCCCGCACTTTGGAACGTGAGTGTACTAGAAGAGTGACTATCAAATCCCGTTACTCGATCGGAATTGTTAACTAGTTGGCGGTAAGTCCTGTAAGTTGCTTTCTCCTCTACTCTATCAGCCCTACATTATGAACAACTAACACAGCTAGATCTTTTATAGTTTAACGTGAATTTGGGAGGTAACTAACATAAGCTATTAAAAATATATTTGAATCCAATTAACTATTTCAAAAATATTTCTAAAGAAAAGAACAGTGTAACAATATAAAATCAAAATATAATACGGTATATGGCACTGGTCTTATTTTTTACAACGATACAAAGCGGGTTTCAATACGCCTAATGGGTAAGCACAGATAGCCCGTTGTATCGCTTTGTGCTTAATTAAAAATAAAATAATAAACTTATTTTGGTTTGAATTTTGCGCAAAGCTACTCAAGGGCTATCTTTTCTAGACGTCCCTAATTTAGCAGTGTAAGGCTAGATGGAAGGCAGCTAACCATCACCACCCACCGCCAACCGTATGGCTACTTTTATGCCAACGAATAGCGGGATTAACTGTAACATTATAACGCCCCCACAGCGAGCATGTTTATTGTAATGGAAATTCAAACCCGCGACCCTCAGATTGCGAGTCGAACGCCCTAAACCACCTAGACATGCCGGGCTATTTGATGTAGTATAGACTGCCTGCTGTATCCATTGTGTGGAATCGAACTCCGAATTTTAGCGTTGTAAGTCTGTAAACGTAAGAAAATAAGGTGGTATAAATTTTATTTTTCGTTACTGTTGTATGGAAGACAGTTTTACTGTCCTTATCTCAGCTTTTGGAAAAATGTATGAACCTATCTACTAATGATAGTAAACATTATGTACAAATTATCACCTTCACCACCCAGGTAAGTGTTAATTATATTTCAAAACAGATCCAACAAGTCTCACACGACATTTTGACCTGTTGTTTCGGTTTAAATAGATGCATGTTTTAAAATATACAAATTTTACAAATAGTTCTTTTAACTTAATTTTATTGTTTATTGTCACATGCCAGTTCTACCTTTTATACAGCTTTGATAATTTTAACTATTCAATACTACACAATGATTATTTAAACTCATTGTGCTTCTTCGCTTTTTCATCAATTAGGTATTATCTAAGACTATTCAACTCTTTAATATCCGAGTTACTATTTGTTTATCATTAGTGTTTTTTTCTGTTTGTATGTCTTTCTGTATATCTGATTTTCATTATATACTCCCACTTTTCCTCTCCTCTTTGAAAATTATCAAATTGTGTATGTTTTTTTTAAATTTTAAATCACGATTATTATTGTTGAAATAGTATTTTTTTATGAAAGTTTATCTGGTGGTAAACAAATAGGTTGAATTGTTAAATAAACGTTGAGTGGTTAACCTTTTAAAACCTGTCTTTCCTTTACTATAAGAGTATGTTTAAAATCGTTGTTTTGGAGATTTTTGCAATTACCCAAGATGTAACTTGGAGCAGGAAAAAAGTTCAATCAAGAAAAAATACTCATAACATCTATCGTCAAATTTCTTCCAAAAAATGGAAGTGGAAAATATGGTTCAAAATAGTATGGAATGTAACGAATAAGTAGTTTCAAACACGTCATTTCAATAAAAAATATGAATAACAACAATGTTATTATAAACTTTATGCTGCTTACTGGTTTGATGAGCTCTGGTATTGTGTGAAATGCCTTTTCGACACTGAATATGTGGTTCACTTCTAGTTGTGGTTGCTCGACCAGCTCCGACGACAATAAGACTAGCTAGTTAATTGAAACTGAAATAATTTCCAATTTAAATAAATAATCGGTGATAAAATGAAGATAAAATATAAATTAAATAGTTTTGTGTTCTTAGGGCTTACCGTAGAAATCCGATTTCTAAATGACTTAGATAAAATTGATAATAATTACAATTAACTTACGAAATCTATTTCAACCCAATTGTTGTTCATAGTGTACAGGAATTATCTATTATGCATTTATTTTAATGCCTACGTTTTTTTAGTTTGATGCATGTGACGTATATTGTTGGATGTTTATTACTCAAGTCTCGCCCGTTCTCTAAATTTTAGAAGTTTCTTGATAGTAGGAATGAACAATATTTGTTTTACGAAATGCTAGAGTGTTGAAACATTGTTGAACGTTCTAGAATCTCGCGTGATTCGTATAAAAGCAGCTAGCCGAGAGACAGTTATTATTTGTCAGTTACAGCCAATATACTGTAAGCCTTGGAAGCTATAATTGTGACATACGCTTATTAATCGGTAAACTACAGAATTTGTCCAGGAACATTTACAGAGTTCGAACAATACAAACTGTTCAACTTCGATGAACTAAATTGGATGTTAGTATTTCTACAAAGATGTTAAATGTCTTCATCGTTAATAAGTCAGCAAAGTTTGTAAATTGAATGCTTTGACAAGTGTAGATTCCTATTCCATTCTGAGAATGGAATATTGTATTGATAAAATTAGAAAAGCCAGATATATTACAAAATGTGACATGTTGAAGAGATACTGGGCTATTCCTCTAACTGACAGAGCAAAAGAAATCTCTGGTTTTGTTACCCCAATGGATTATACCAGGCATAATGCCGTTTGAAATGAAAAATTCCCAAACAATTTTTTAGCAAATGATGAATCAATGTATGAACAATCTATAAGGCGTTGAAATTTATGTTGAAGGTATTGTAATTAATAGTAACTCTTGCGAAGAAAACTTATGTGTATTACATGGTGTTTTTGAGAGGTTTAATAAAGCAAATCTCACTGTAAATTTGGCAAAAAGTGACTTTTGAAAGGCCAAAGTTGTTTACTTAGGTCATGTGGTAAGTCACAGTCAAATTTCTCAAATTCAAGCAAAAATTGATTGCCTTGTGAATTATCAAATCCCTACAAACAATAAATGTTTAATGAGATTTTTGGAAATAGGTGGGTATTGCATAAATTTGTAAAACTTTTCTTGACATCACTGTACCATTAACAAACCTATTGAAGAAAAATAAAATTTTCAAGTGGTCTGAAACATGCCAATCTGCTTTGAAAAATGTTAAATATTTATTGTGCATTTTATCCTATATTGATGGCACCTGACTTTTATAGGCCTTTTCCATTACCGTTGGTACCAGCGATTGTGGTGCTGGTGCAATTCTATTACAATCAGACGAGAGAGATACTGAACTCCCTGTTTTGTTATATTTCTAAAAAATTAACTGTCACCAAAAGAACTATTCTAGTATGGAAAATGAAACACTGGTTTTACTATTGGCATTATAAAATTTCAATGTGTATGTATCTACATTTCAACAAGCTATTGTCATTTTCATTGATCACAACCCATTGACAATTTTGAACTAAGGGCAAAAACAGAAAAATGTTAAACGGGAGTTTGTCATTACAAATCTGTGATTTGATGATAATCCAGGTCAAAGGAATTAACATCTGTGCTGATGCACTTTGATGTGTAATGTAATTTTATTAAGAT
This sequence comes from Tachypleus tridentatus, assembly GCF_004210375.1. Lineage (NCBI taxonomy): Eukaryota > Metazoa > Arthropoda > Merostomata > Xiphosura > Limulidae > Tachypleus > Tachypleus tridentatus. Next base: position 2,860,780 of record NC_134827.1, on the reverse strand, counting down.
AAGGTTATTTGTAATAATTGTGGTATATACTGACCAGGAATGCTTATAGATTTTGAACATTACAAACCGTTCAACTTCAGTGAATTAGCTTCGGCCTTTAGAATTTCTACGAGTATACTAAATGTTTTCATCGGTAAAATGTCAGTGACGTGAGGCTAACCAAGCTAGTTAGCTTAAATGAGGTGTAAAGATATAAGCCCAGAATTGACTTGCTTGTCGAGAACCCAAGTCGTCGATAAAAAAAATATTCATTTCTATACCGGATAGAAGAATCAGTGTAGTATCTAAGTTTGCAAAGCCTTTCTATATAAAGCAATATTTTAATAATTATTTGTGATAATTGTTATTATACATTGTATTGTTATGTGTATGTTAAAATATATTTGTATTAAGTTTGTTTGGATTTAAGCACAAAGCTACACAATGGTTTATCTGTGCTCTGCACACCACGGGTATCGAAACACTGAGATGCCGCTGTGCCTCTGAGGGAATTTGTGTTAAGAAAGAAGTCTGTGTGTGTCAGTCTTGTTGACATGCATCTTAAATTTAATACATATAGATATTTAATTAGCTTCCAAATTAAAATTTCTGGCTGTTTGAAATCGTAATACGTAACGTACGTAACATAATAAATCGAAGACTCGTCCGAGATAAATTATAATGCGTAACGTAATAATATACAGAGTCTAGACCGAAACGATCTCTGTTGCACTTCAGCAACTCTGATGAGTCCTGCTTTTGGATAATAGGCTTAATTGATGCTTGGTAAGATAGATGTTGTATGCTTTACACATTATGATATATTCTATTTTGCTTTACCTTATAGGATTTTAGAATCTATCAATTTTTACTAAGCAGCAGCAAAGTTTCTATAGCTTTCCAATTGAAACTGAAACCTAAAACGTTAAGACAGTGACTGACACAATGAGGTGTACATCCTTCACATACTTTATAGCTGTTTATATTTGGTCCATGCAATATGTAAATTAGATGATTACAGACAGTTAGTATTGATATATCTCTTAAGTAAAGTACATTCTATTTTATTCTTTAACGTTACTTCGTTAACAGTTTTGATAGAAAATTTAATATACTAATTTTATTCTTTTTAATTTATTGTTATTATGCTCTTACTACAGAGATTGGACTTAGTACATGGATAAAATTTTCCATACTACGCGAATCTCGAGGTATTTTACTGGGTATACAGTTAAAAATAATGGTACCTGTGAATACACAATAATCTTTCAAACTATGTACGTTAAAAAGTATATTTAATTAATTATCTTTATTACTAGAATGATTTTTATTTTTGATCTAAGTGGGTAACTTGTTCTGATTGCATTAATACAAGTATAAATAAAATACCCAATAGAATATGGTGTATTATTAAACATAATTTACTTACATTGGTCCCAAACTTTCACTGAATGGAATGGATATCCAGCTACACTCATATTCATTCAGTATAAAATGTAATCCTAATCGCTGAGGGAAACTATAGTGTACTATAGTTTTTATACGGCCCGGCATGACCAAAAGTGTTAAGGAATTCAACTCGTAATCCGAGGGTCGCGGGTTCGATGCACTAAACACGCTCGCCCTTGCAGCCGTGGGGGCGTTATAATATTACGGTCAATCCCACTATTCGTTGGTAAAAGAGTAGCTCAAGAGTTGGCGATGGATAATGATAACTAGCTGCCTTCCCTCTAGTCTTACATTGCTAAATTAATAACGACTCGTGTAAATAGCCCTCAAGTAGCTTTGTGCGAAATTCAAGACAAACCAAACCAGTCCTTGCACAAATTCATAAGAGTAATTGGTCATCACATAAGATTCGTTGCATACACTATAGTCAAAGCATTTAATTCAGTTTGTGGTTTCCATGCACTATAATTACAGGTTTAAAATAGAGGGATATACACTGCTGGCCAAAATCTTAAGACCAATGAACATAAAGAAAAAATATGCATTTTGCGTTGTTAAACTCAACCACTTATTTGAGTAGAGCTTCGAAATATGAAAATAAGAAAAGGGAAAATAAAAATAAAAAACTATTTTAGCATTTAATAGGGAAAATATGAACACTATGAAATTAGCCTAAATACTAACTGCTCAAAATTTTAAGACCATACTGAAACAAAGCGTTAATCGGTAAACACGTAACGAAATTTAGTCATTTGTTTCAAGGATTAGCGTTGTCAACATATCCCACTGACATCTCCCGTGTTACATTGGATAAAAATATGGCAAAGGCTAAAATGTTGACAGAGTTTGACCGTGGCAGAATTGTCGAGCTGCAAAAGTAAGGTCTCTCTCAACGTCTCATCGCTGGTGAGATTGGGCGAAGTAAAAGTGCTGATGCAAAATTCTTAAAAGACCCTGAGTGATACGGAACGAGAATTTCAAGTGGTCGGCCAAGAAATTTTCGCCGGCGTTGAGCAGGAGGATTCGAAGAGGGTTGTCCGGCAAGACACCAGCCAGTCGTCGAACCAGATTAAGGCCCTCACGGACGCAAAATGCAGCTCAAGAACAATAAGACAGCATCTACGAGAGAAAGGCTTTAAAAACCGTAAACGTCTTCAAAGGCCACGCCTCCTTTTACACAACGAAACAGCTCGGTTAAACTTTGCTGAGAAGCACCAAACATGGGACGTAGAAAAGTGGAAGAAGATTTTGTTCTCTGATGAGAAAAATTTAACCTGGATGATCCAGGTAGCTTCCAACGTCACTGGCACGACAAGGATATCCCACCGGATATATTTTCTAGATGACACAGTGGAGGATGTTCCATCATGATCTGGGGTGCTTTCTCCTTCCATGAAACAATGGAGTTTTAGGTTATACAGGGGCATCAAACAGCAGCTGGCTACATTGGCATGTTGGAGAGAACATCCTTATTGACTGAAGACCCTTGCTTGTGTGGAAATGACTGGATCTTTTACCGGGACAGCGCCGCAATCCACAATGCACGCAAGACAAAGGATTTTTTCATGGCAAATAACGTGATTCTTTTGGACCATCCAGCGTGTTTGCCCGAACTGAGCCCCATTGAAAATGTTTTGGGGTGGATGGCAAGGGAAGTCTATAGAAATGTACGTCAATTCCAAACAATGCATGATCTTTGTGAAGCCATCTTCACCACTTGGAATAACTTTCCAGCCAGCCTTCTGCTAACGCTTATATCGACCATGCCAAAACAAATGTTTGCAGTTATTCGCAATGACTGCCGTGCAACTCACTACTGAGACCTCTTGTTGAGCATTTTCTAACCTGTTTAGGACTTATTTTCGGTGTGGTCTTAAACTTTTCATCAGCTAGTATTTAGGATAATTTCGTAGTGTTCACATTTTCCCTGTTAAATGCTAAAAAAGTTGTTTTTTATTTTCCCTTTTCTTATTTTTATTTTCGAAGCTCTACTCAAATAAGTAGTTGAGTCCAACAACGCAAAATGCATATTTTTTCTTTATGTTCATTGGCCTTAAGATTTTAGCCAGCAGTGTTTATATATATATATACACACACACACACACATCAGCTAATAAATTTTGTTCTAAGGAGAGAAACTTTTAACCAGCCGAAACATTTTTGTTTCAATTTCTTTTATACTTTTAGTTTTACTTAATGAATTTTCTATATCAGTGTAAGCAATGATATTTATATTTCTAATTAGCCTCAATATTAAAGTTAAAAGTAACTAATAATAATGTCAAGCCAATAAGAACTAATTACTTAACCCTGTTTCCCCGATAATGAAATATGTTTACAACTTGATTGTATAAAAATCAATACCAAATTTATGCTTAAACATCCACATATACGAGCATAAGTATATTGACTGACACTGTTAATTAAGAAATATATCAAATAACGGATTGGGTCACTTTTTCCACAGATAGGTGCCATGATAAGATATGGCATAAAATTCACATGTTGCTGGAATTCATCTTCATGTTTCTTAAAACTATTCATGCAAAATTTGGGCACAGTGTATGAAAGTACTGTCTTTTTGGAAGTTACTATCCCTACCACGGTATATATGAAGCATCTATGGATGCATTTGATCAGAAATAATGTTAGAGTAATCCGTGAAATTATTCTGGCTTCTAATTGTAGAAGAGGCCCGAGTTATGCCACGAAAATATGTCCTAAACAATGACTCCATTGCCAGTTGGAACCACATAAAAGGAATGGGTGATTCATGTTTTGGTTTTGTTGTTTTTTTAAATCTGTTTTATCTCTCGCTTGTGAAAAAAAAATTAAATAGTGATTGCTTGGAACACATAACCTTACATCATGCTCTCTATTTACACCACTCAATGCGTTGTTTTTATTGTTGCCATAGTTCATTTGTCAGAACGATCTTCGCAAGATACGATTGGAATCGCTCTGTGTTAAAAGTCTGTGAAGTTTAAGCTTTACCACCCTGTCTAACAATCTGTCTCCTCCTTTTTCTGTCACGTGCTTGCGACCACACTGCCCTCTCGCAGCAGCTATTTTAAAAGAACTTTGTTGATTGCAGATAAAATCGAATGACTGATCTTTCTGAGACTGGAACAGCAGCAAATGTTCTTTTTCCAGTCATTTATAGCGCCGAGGGGTCTCTTTAGGCAATAATGATGAACTTAACTTGTTTAGATAGTACTGTTTTCTGGTTTTTGAAAGATAGAAGTACAGCACAATGCACAAAGAATATTAGAAGATAATATTAGAAGAAAACTGGTCGAGCTCACTCTGTATCCTGGAAAAGAGGTCTTCCAGTCGAGATGTATCGCGATCTTGTGAAATATAGATAATTTTCTTTAATCCCGCCATGTTTTTCACGCAGCCTATGTTACAACACGGTCTAAATAAGATTTGAGATTTAGAAACGTTTTGATATATTTGATATCTGTGTCTTCGTTTTTCAAGTGACAGAAACAAGTGATTGAGCAGGAAAGGAACACTAATATATATGAGTTTTTTTTAAGTCATCTGAATTCAAATAAATTACTTTAATTTATAATGTTGCTTATAATGTTTCATTTATACTATACATTGATGTTTATTATCTTTCATTTATTAGTAGATATACATATATTTGTTATTGCGAGAATTGTTTTACATTTTAAACTTATCATGTGGATTAAGGACTAACCTATATTTTCTAAGTTGGCTGAGTCTCATGTATGTTCTTTAAATTATATTCAAAAATAATAATTATAAATTATAAATATTATAATCGTATTTATTACTGAATTAATGTTTAATTCTGATCTATGTAGGTAGTCTGCTTTAATCAGAAACTTAAAACCCTTCTGCTTGCATTTGTTTTACGATACGTTGAGCATTTCTTAACGTACGAAAACGTATAGCTGCCACATAATCTACGTTTTATACATCATATTTAGTTGTTCTACGTTAGTTTAATTGCACTTGGAGATTTTTCTGTTAGTTAAAAATAGCCATTTGTTTTTTTCATTTATTGAAAGTAGGCATGCTGATGCTTCCCCATCACCAAGCCGAAAGCTAAGATAAAAATTAATAATAATAAACCATAGTCATGCATTTTTTCAGTGATTTTGTTATTGTAGCAGATTTAAGATTATATATTTATTTTAACATCTAGATTTGTTTCAGTTTAATATATACTTAGAAATGCATGTAACTTATATTGTTAAATGTGTATTACGAAAGTCGCATCTATTCACTAGAGTTGTGAATTAACACAACGCGGAAAGACAGTTTTATTGTTGTTGGTTTGCTACAGCTAGTATACTACAGATCTCAGAAGCTATAACTGTGATTAACTCATATTAATCGGAAAACTACAGATAATTGACTAGGAACGTTTATAGATTTCGAATATTATAGACGGATTAACTTCAGAGAATTAACTTCGGACGTTATTATTTTCACGAGGACATTATATATTTTCGTCGGAGAAAAGTCAGCTTGTAAATGGAGCGAGGCCAGCCAAGAATAGAGAGCTAGCTAGTTTATCAACTTAGAATTAATTCGCTTATCATGAAACGACGATCAATTATTCAGTTCCAGACTAGATAGAAGAATTACTATTTTTGTATATGTTGTTTATATATTAAAATATATTTGTATTGAGAAAGAAAATTGTGTGTATCAGTTGGGTTGGCAAATATCATAAACTTGATACATATCGACATTCAATTAACCTCTGAATTCAGATTAAATTTCTCAGCTATTTGAAATCGCGATACGTAACATAATAAATTGGAAGCTTGTCCCAGATAAATTTTAATACGTAACAGTTATATGCTTGGTTTGTTTGTTTCCTGAATTCCAGAGTTCTCTGCGCTAGTTGTACCTAATTTTAAACTGATATACTAAAGTAAAAGGAACTAATCAATAATACTCATCTCCAAATGTTGAGCTATTGTAGTTCAATAAGGAGATTTTACCGTACTTACAAAAAAAGTTCGGAGAGCTATTATAATTTCTGGTAACCGGATACAAACCGTAAACTCTAAGATCGACAGTTTGATACGCTACCTATTAGATCAAGCCCTGTTCGTAAATGTTGAATTGATGACACTAAGTACACATGTGCTCATGCTAAACTTATATACGTCATATCTTTCTTGAATTTGTTCGTTTGATTTCGCTCTAAGCTACTCCAGTGCGCTAACTTTGAAGTGATACATTAAAGTAAAGCCAACTCCTCAATATTACTCTCCGCCAGTTTTTGGGCTACGTTTTGTCATCGAATAGTGGGATTGATCGTTACTTTATATCTCCAAGGGTGAAAGGGTGAGCATATTTGTGAGAGGAATCGATTCTGCGAAACCGCATATTGCGAAGGAAAATAACATTTGAAATACAATGCGAATCAAATATAAAATATGCTTAAATCTTTAAAAAATATCCAGCTAATAAAAAACAAGAATATACATGATAATTTAGAAGGAAATATTAAAACACGATAATGCTTTAGTAGTGTGGATTTATTTCATGTGCAAAACTAAATCTTTTATATCTTTATTGGGGGCAAATATTCGGTCGACTAATCATACTTTAAGACGTTTAAACAAACTTTGAATTAGGCTGTTTGTGGTACCTTGTGTATGATATTAGTGTTTACTTAAGCTTTGGACACATTACAAAAACTCGTAACTTCTAAAGGAACAACCTTAGTGTTACGTTACACGATGAGGTTCATGCTGATGTGCTACACATTCCAGATGGGCCTGGCATGGCCGAGCGCGTAAGGCGTGGGACTCGTAATCCGAGGGTCGCGGGTTAGAGCCCGCGTTGCGCTAAACATGCTCGGCCTCCCAGCCGTGGGGGTGTATAATGTGACGGTCAATCCCACTATTCGTTGGTAAAAAAGTAGCCCAAGAGTTGGCGGTGGGTGGTGATGACTAGCTGCCTTCCCTCTAGTCTTACACTGCTAAATTAGGGACGGCTAGCACAGATAGCCCTCGAGTAACTTGGTGCGAAATTCCAAAACAAACAAACAAACATTCCAGATAGTTACATACGTGAAACAATATAGCAGTTGCCGATGTGGAATGTTTCGTACACATAATTTTCAACGAATTTCCCACACACTCTCGTGTAGTAACCAATGGTTTAACATGTTAAATAAATAGAGTCTGTAGAAGTAATTCATGTGCTAATGTTGATTCACGTTTGTGCTCTTTCGTTATAACAAACATCAGCATCAGCTGTGTACTTGTTATATTTACGTTAATGAAACTTTATTCATCTAGTTTACAAGCATTTCTCGAAGAAAATGCAATATTTGCATTACTTTATAGTGCAATAAAAACAATTAATATATTGTCGAAGAATTAGAAAGTTTATATCTATATTATTGTTTACATAAAAGTTACTTACATTCCCAGTTAGCCCTCAATGGCACAGCGGAATGTCTACGGACTTGCAATGTGAGAAACCGGATTTTGATGCCTGTGGTTGGCAGAGCACAGATAACCCATTGTGTAGCTTTGTGCTTGATCACATGCACACACACACAAAAAGACAAACTCCTCCCAACTTGTGAGTGGCTAAAAGAGACATTTGGTTGTGTTTGTTATTGATGTTTTGTCACATAAAGAAATTCAGAAGTGTCACGTTTTCTGGTTTACTTTCCTCTAGAGCCACGTAAACAATTTTGTTATTTACGACAGTTTTGTTACCATAGCTTTAAACACCGAGGTATAATAAAACTTGTTTATGATACTGTTTAAAATCAAGACTATCTTACGCAATATGTACACTAATGATTTTCTTAACTAACAGACACAATTCACTCGTAGTAATTATTCCTTTTAATAAGGTATATTTATAAGCTGACGTGGCAAAGATGAAGATAATGAATTTGTTCTTTCTGATTGGTTTTGGTGTAGAGATTCATTTCTATCGCTATACTGTAAAACATATAATGGATCAGATAACGACAACGTACCATTACTGCCTTACTCTAATTAAAGTTCTGGCACATCAGAAAATACATGCACACAATTTATATGCATTTTGTTACACGTTCTTTGTTCATTGGTATCCTTATGATTATGGATAGTTACTCTTTATCAGCAAGAGGTGTGTATATTACAATCGCAACCAAGAGTTACTTTTCTTTCTTAGAGTAGTGTGTTCGGAAAGATATGTCTTTACTAATTCCACTGCTCAAACTTGTATGCGATAGTTTTTCAAAAGACGAAAAACGTATATATTTTATTTATCTCATAAATTTAAAAGCAGCGCAAGCAGAGGGTTGTTCGTTTATTTGCTTTAGAGCAAAGCCACATTGGGCTACCTGCTGTGTCTCCCGGGGAAATCGAGATACGAGTAGTAGAGTTTGTAGTGCGTAGACTTATCGTTGTCTCACTTGAGGATATTCTCGATGAAAATTTGAAATCTGGTAAAATGGCAATTACGTTACTATCTAAGATAACATGAATAAAAAGTGTATTATTTGTTTTTTTTATGTTTATGTTTGATAACATTTGATATTATGTCTACTGAGTACCATCAAGCGGATGACATTTAACTTACTTAAACCTCATATAAGGAGAGAGTATATAATTTCCTTTCCTTCGAAATTAAAAAGCACGCAAAACTCCTGTTTCAGTCGGTATTGGGAAAAAATTTTGTCAAGCAAATCGATAAAAATAATCTGGTAAACTTTGATGTCTACCTATTGAAGATTGAGAGAATATAAACTTAGCAAGAGTAACTGGTATATAAACTCAGAATGAAGGTGTACTGAAAACAGCACAGACATGCGACTGCATTTCACACCCCCAAAGTCAGGATCTAGATACATTGGCTCTTTTTTGTATAATCATAACAAAAAAAAAAACAAACAAACGCGCATGGTGTTGGAGTTGTGTGTATATGTGTTTTCTTATAGCAAAGCCACAATGGGTTATCAGCTGTGTCTATCGAGGTGAGGTGAATCAAATGGAGCCCTTGATTTTAGCATTTTATATGTGTTTCATGTTGTTTAAGAAGTAGCTAGCCATTGCATTGTTCTTAAGGTGAATTGCATTGTTTAAAGAAAAATTAGCAGAATGGTACTCATCATTAAAACTTTTTGAATTCGACAAACAACCACAACAAAAACTTTTACAGGTAAGTAAAGAAATTCTTCTTAGATTTACTTGGTGGTGAACAGTTTTCGTTACATCATTATCTCTAAATCGCAGGCACAGTTCTTTCGGCAAAAAGAGACAACCATGTATGTAATACATTCTGTTGAGTTTGCACAGCGTATAGCTGTTGGCTGGTAACAGTAGGAAGGTATATCGCATTTGAGTAGTCTAGTGCTGAACAAATTCCTGTAGTTAAAGTTTTGTGCCTAGTTTCTTTAAATATTAATGTTGGCTTGATTTTTTGGAACAATGCGCATAGTTTTTGTCTTGAGTGTTACATATTTACAGAAAATATTTTTAATGAATTATTTTTTATCAAAATTATCAATCTACTTTTCACTCTCTCTCTAAAACATATAGAATATGATTCTTAAACGAAGAGGTTTTCATTATATCTATACTTTTGAAGATAATTTGCTTTCTTTCATATTTATGTGGTTGAGTTTCTATACCAGTTACACACCTCAAAATGACAGTGTTTTGAGTACAGTAAAGGTGTATGTGAGTATGACGACGTATTGATTGAGGTTAATTAAAAGAAACAAATGCAAATATAATTGAAGATAATTACTACGACTGAAGAGTAGTGTAGGCGATGAAACGGGTTCAATAAATGCGTAGCTAAAAGAAAAGCGAAAGAGAAATGAAACGAATTTACAATGGAAAACTAAACTAAAATTATTGTATTTATAAAACTCACGAGGAAACTTGTATTAAGCTTAAACCTTAAATGTATATTTTTTGTGTGTGTGTTCTATTATAATTACGTATATTAAGTATTCGGTATCATAACTTCAGATTTTACATTAAATAAATAAAAAAGCTAAGTTTTTCTCTTCTTATAGTATTCTAATAACAATTTCCTTTTTTGTTTTTATAATGCCCCTAAGTGGCACAATGGTGTGTGTGCGGACTTATACTATTAGAAACTAAGTTTCGATAATCATGGTTGGCAGAACACAGACAGCCCTTTTGAAGCTTTGTGCTTAATAATAAGTATCAATTTTTTCTATAAATACTTCGATTCTACAAATCCTGCTACAGGTCTATTGCCTCAAAATAGCATAGAAGAATTCAATATTTTAAATTTCAATACATGTAAAATGTAACTTAAAACAGTTTCAAAACTAAAACCTAGTTAAATGTACAGAAAATTACAAAACAAATGCAGTATCTGCCCTTCTAACATGTAAAACGATGGTTAACGCTAATTCTTATATTTATTTTACTTGGCTTCTGTAACTAGCCCAGGAGACTGTAACACAATTTTCACCTAAAAGACAAGTATTTTGCGAAAATAGTTAACTAAAGGAAGTTTAGTGTAAGAAGAAGGTAGAATACAAGTTACTTTTTTTACTTTATACAGTTTTCTCAAGGGGGTTACTGCTACGGTGAAAAGATATTATGGATCGACAGGAAGATCTAGTTCAGGACATCTGCAAGTAAAGGTAAAGAGTACCGTCAGTAAAGCATACTGAAGAATCCTTGAAATAATTCGGTTTTATGAGGATAAAGAAAAAAGAAGTAATCCACTTTGGCTCTTAGAAAACTTGGTTGGATGTTGACAATACGTGTTATTTATTAATATTTTTGGGAGCCCTTTGTTTGTGTTCTTGATTTTCGGTGGCACAGCGGTAAATTTTTGGGTTTAAACTGCTAAATTCAGGGGGGTTCTGTTCCTCTTGGTGTGGTTTTACTATAAGAAAAAACACATGCCTTTTACTAAAAAGGGTTTAACCCGAACTCCTCAACCGTTTTGATTTTTGGTTTTTTGGTGTAATTACGTTGCTTTGACTTGTCTAATTATGACTGATGTATTTTTCGTGGTATTATGGGTGATAAAGGTCAATAGTTAACATAAAAAATAAGTATTCTAAAATAAAATACATCTTAATAAAGATGGTACGATAACACGAAGTAATCACAATATCAGTGTAAATTAAATTTTGTAATACTGTTTTGGAGACTGATTATATGAGTTAAAAGTTACGAATGGTGATAATATTTCTAAGATGTCTGTTAACATGTTAGATGACTGGATAAGATAATTTTTAGATATCAATGAATAAACTGTTATGTGCAGTCGTTGCTATCGTTATTTCCTTTTGAGTACAGTGTTTTTTTTCTTTTTTTCTCTTCCAATAACGTCATACTAAGGTTTTGCATAAATATCAAATCTAACAGAAAACAGTTGGTATATCTCTTCATCAAGTCAGGTTTTCAGTAAATTCGTTTCAAAATGTTCCATAAAGAAGATGTATATTTGATGGCACACTCGTCACCAAAATATATACAATTACTTTTATCTATGTTTTCTAAGGTAGTAGTAATTTTAAAATTGAGGTATCTACTATTTTTAAAAACATAGAACCACCCTCTTTCTTCGAAAAACTAATTAATCAAGATAGACAACATAAACGTAAATTTAAATGTTGAAATTAATATTTGAATTCTGAGAAATAAAATTAATAAATGCCTGTTCGTGCGCAATAGTTGTTTTATTTCATTTGATAATTGTTTGTTTTTGAATTTCACGTAAAGCTACACGAGGGCCATCTGCGCTAGCCGTCCCTAATTTTGTGGTGTAAGACTAGAGGGAAGGCAGCTAGTTATCACCACCCACCGCCAACCCTTGGGCTACCCTTTTACCAACGAATAGTGGATTGACCGTCACTTTATAACGTCTTCACGGCTGAAAGGCCGAGCATGCTTTGTGCAACTGGTATTCGAACCTGCGGCCCTCAGATTACTAGTCGAATGCCTTAACCCACCTGGCCATGCCGGGCAATTGGTTGATAGTAATCTTATCTCGTTTGTCGCTCTACGTCTGGTTAATGACTGAATGGTTTATAAAGTTATTAGAAAAATGCGACGTATGATATTAAATCAGTCATTGCTGTTGATAGATGATTAGAAAAAGTTTTATAGAATTTTCATACCTACTTTAACAAATGGTTACAATGATTTGCAAAATACCCAGGACATAAAAATGAATTGTAAAATATAGTATATTTTAACCGCAAGCCAAGAGCTGAATAAAAATAAACTTGTGCAATAATGTTATACGAAATTTGGTTCATAAAGCCAGTTACCGCCATATTAACCACCTGCTCTAAGGATACGTTATAATATTAACGTATTGTTCTTCTGGGCCCGGCATGGCCAAGTGTGTTAAGGCGTAATCAGATGGTCGCGGGTTCGAATCCCGGTCGCACAAAAACATGCTCGCCCTTTCAGCCGTGGGGGCGTTATAATGTGACGGTCAATCCTACTATTCGTAGGTAAAAGAGTAGCCTAAGAGTTGACGGTGGGTGGTGATGACTAGCTGCATTCCCTCTAGTCTTATACTGCTAAATTAGTGACGGCTAGCGCATATAGCCCACGTGTAGCTTTGCGCGAAATTCCAAACAACAAAACAAACTTGTTTTTCTAATTAATGTTTTCAGTGATATGGTTTTAATCTAAAATATACTTGGTAACTAAACAGCCACGTCAAAAAGCCCAAAGCTCACACGTAACTGTGTCTAATGTTCAGCTACTGACCATAAATAAGGCTACCAGAGAGCATCACACGCCGCCATAATGCTTTATGCTATTTTCAATCACATAATGGAATTGTTTGTCTTTCCTATAACTCACTCTTTAGTGAAAGGACAGAGCGTGTTCAGCGCCATAATTAACGTGAATTCTAAACTGTAGCCTCACATGCTAACCACTAGGCTCTACTATACTTAAGTGGATTTTGTAAACATTTTTGTGACACAAAATTTTAACGTTAGCAGTAACAATTTTTTTTCAGTTTCATTTCCATTGTATAATACGACTACAACTATCTAAATCACTATCGAATCATAAAAATGAAAAATCAAAGATAGTCTAATCAATTAAAAACGCCCATAAAAACCTCAAAACCCAAAATACAATATTTAACCTCCTTACTAATTTTGGTAAAGATCCACAACCTGCGAAGTAGTTAGGTAGCCATAAAATAGAAGGTACTATTACATTAATATAGACAGTCCAAGTTGCCCAGCTAGTGAACAATGGTTAGTTTTGATTGCTTATTGCTCAGACGCTAGTATTGTTAATGTCTGTCTATTCAACTTTTGGTTAGAGTCTCAAATTACTTGATGTTGCTTTTTTTACCTCCGCAAGTGTTTCTACATACTTTATTTAATATACGTGAAGTATTATACGGAAATAAACAAAAAATAACAAAACATAATATTTCGAGCCTATATTAACAGCTTCTAAACTCTATATTTCACAATGCATCTGAAAAACATTAGATATTTCCTTTTTGTTATTGATTTTCCTGAGATAAGAAAGCTATATATTTATTTCGTAACCATATATACAACAACTTAATTCACGTATTTTGAAACTATACATAATATTATTTAAAATGTATAACAAATTATCTTGTATTTCTCGTTAAAGTTTTACTAAGATACTTCAATTCTGAATTCAATAATGATTTTTATTGTATCATTTAAAACACATAAAACATATCCTTCCTTTAAACAAATCTTGGTTGTTTTGATTTGGTTGTTCCATAACTTACAATGATGATTATTTTGTTTTAGAAATTCTTGTGGAAAATAATTCAAACTGTTTTAATTCCATATAAAAATATTTTATATGAAATTAACGAAACGTATGAATCAAAAGACATAAAGTTTTCAATTTGTAGTCCAGAGGTATTCTTTATATATCTGAGCATTTATATACATAAGCATACGTTTTAAGAACTTTGTACCTTTAGTTTCATTTCTTATCTTCTGATACGCAAAAAACAAATATGAAATGCAGAGTAATTTGTAATTTGTAATGAATTGCAATTGTTATTTGTAATTGAATTATACGTTTCAGTAATGGATAGTCTATGAAAAACAAATTAAATTCAACTGAAACTTAAGAAATGTTCTAAAATGCAAACACTACGTATTCGAGATAGCACTTTATTTTGCTTTAAAATAATCTTCTTTCTTTCCATGTATTATCGTTCATATAATAAGTGTTTTGGTTATTAAAAACTTACGTGTTTGTTAAGTTAACCAAAAATATCATTTCATCCGATTAATTCTGAATACGATATTTATATTTTTTTTGCAAATTAAGAATAATGTTTATTATTACTAAATGACTTACAATATATACATGTGCTATAGTATGAGAATCAAACCAAAGTGTAAACTATATTTTTATTTATTTCTTACGGAAACCTGTAAAAAACTAGATGAATATTAACAAAATCATGTCTTTTAAGTTTAAGTAAACCAGAGTTGTCGTACGTATAAATTAATATTAAAGTTAAAATGCATTATAAAGACCATCCGACTTTAGAATAAATTACTTCAAGTGGGTTTCATCATGATTAGGTAACTTTGTTTTATTTAAATATTAAAAAGCAAATAAGAGGGCTATCTGCATTACTCATCACTAGTTTAATGGAAATGAGCCATCAATACTATTAGGCTACTTTATTGTCAACAAATAGTACGATTAAAAGATGAGACGAGGATTCTAACCCTAGAATATCATATTACGAGTCGAGCGACTTAAACACCAGGCGCTGCCAGGCATTTTTAGTTAGAGATAAAGGACGTATTATTTTATTACGAATCTTTTCTCCTGTTAGATAATGTTATTCGATCTTTTTTTATATAGCTCTCTATGAACTGTTTTAAACTTTCAAAAATTATTGTTAACCGTTACATTCGCCTGTTGCATATATTTCTTTTTTAACGTCACATCAAACATGCTCGCTCCTTCAGCCGTAGGGGCGTTATATGTTGCGGGCAATCCCACTATTCATTAATAAAAGAATAACCCAAGACTTGGCAGTGGGTAGTGATGACTAGCTGCCTTCCCTCTAGTCCTAAGCCCTGCATGGTCAGGTGGTTAAGACACCCGACTCGTAATCTGAGGGTCGTGGGTTCGAATCCCTATCACACCAAACATGATCGCCCTTTCAGCAGTAGAGACGTCATAATGTTACGGTCAATCCCATTATCGTTGGAAAAGAGTAGCTCAAGAATTGGCAGTGGGTGGTGATGACTAGCTGTCTTCTCTCTGGTCTTACACTGCAAAATTAGGGACGTCTAGTGCAGATAGCCCTCGCGTAGCTTTGCGCGACATTTAAAACAAACAATCTTCTGTAATGAAAATATATTAAAATCGAAGAAAAAAATATTATGTGACATTCTTTGAGTGAAAATTATTGATGCATGCACTTTTAAATACTAAATTCTTGCGTAAAAGCAAAAAAATTGAATATTAATCCAGTTTTAGACTTTTTATATTTTATATTTTGGTAAGACGTATAACTATAATATCTTACCTTGATGCTGTCCTTACACGAAAGTAACTTTCATTTTAAAATAAGTGAAATTTTGTATGAGATAAACGTGTCTTCTGTACCGTGCTTCAAGTCTCGGGAGACGCCTTTCGTCAAGTAGCTAACATTCAAAATCAACTTTCACAACTAAATCACCTAGCAACATCATTGCCGTGACGTCAAAACAGTGTCACAGTTTCCAACCAATAAGAAGATGCTCGTGGAATTTGCAGACAGAGAAGTTGAGTAGGTTAAAAAATGTTAATGTCTGATATCATAAAATACACAGACAAAACTTCATTTTATAGTTTTGGCAAATACACTGGTGTACTTGATATGTTACTCTTGCTCTATCAAGAAATACTAAACACTTTACTTGATCCTATCTAGTACGGTTACATCTTCTATTCAATCCCCCGATATATCATGAGTACGTTTACGGACTTGCAATATTAAACTTTGAGTCTGGCTTCCTCGAAATGGATAAGGCTCATAACTAGCCCATAATATAGTATTACTTAAAAATACAACAATAACAACATCATTCGCCGAGAAGTTTGTACGATATCCCAAAGAAATGTTTGAATTAATTTCGATACATTCAAAAAACATTCAAACTCAGTTTTTAGAATTTCTTTAAGTAAACAACCTTCTAGGAAATAATAGAAACTTACTAAATACCACTGTTAAGTATTGTGACGTCAAATTACATCAACCTCGATCCTGGGATTGTCGATCTTCGTATATCTCTGAATAAAGCTTGAAAACTAAATTCATAATTAAACTCATTTTACATTATTAGTATTATTCTTGTTTTAGTTTCTCTCTATATATTCATATTATTTCCGATATATTTTGTAACATAATCATTTCTATATTTCGCGTCATCTATTGTCGTCATCTTATTTTTATCCTTAGGGAGATAGGTTAACATTTCTTATAACTATTACCACATTTAAGACTTTTATGTACTGTACACACCACTTTGGAACGAATTGAATATGAAGCCAACAACTGTAGGTTATGATTGGTTAGTTCTAAAGGCTATTTCGTATAGATCATCCGGTTTACATGACGTTGACGTTTGTGTTTATATATTTCAGTACACTTACTAAACATAACCATTTATTTCCTGAAAAAGACTAGTGAAGGCGTTTTGGGTCTCGTTTGAAAACCATTACGTTTGGGTATGATCCTGTGTGATAACCTTTTAATCAGAATGAATCTATGCTTAACAGTTTTTGGAACTTTCACTTTCTGCATGTATCATCCTTTCTACGAATCGTCTTTCTTTCTGTTGGGATATAAAACTCTGAACTAGTGTTGCCCTTTACATTGAAAATGTTTCAGCTGCAGTTCTTTATGTTTCACATGAGAGCTTTATGCTTTTCATATTACTTAGTTTCATAAGTTTGTCAGCATATCTCGCAAATTTTGTGCTGAGTTTACCATCTTTCACGTTAATTTAAGTTGGCAAATTTAATCTTTTAAAGCTATTTATTCATATTTGGTAATAAGTAGTGAATCGACTTAAACAGTTTCATTTAAGACCATACTTTCTTTATCACTATCATTTGTTACTTTAAATAGGGAAGGAATATCCGTAATACGTCTCCAAATTTAAGAAAACTTGTCAGTTTGCTTCAAAATTATCTTAACTGTTTGTATAACAAACGTTGAATCGAAGAAAGGAAGTCCCAAAGTTGTTGTATCAAAGTAACAAGAACAATACAAAATATATATACAGTATTACAATGTGAAAATTATTGGATGTTTTTTTTATATTTACTTACGCACAATTATCTGAAGTGAGCAATGAACTTCTCATGTATGTAAAACAAGCAATACTTCTCTTCTGAATTTGAAATACTTAAACGTGACTACTAAATATTTGAATATTCAAACTGCCATCTTGTTTTTCTTGCAAACAATATAAATTTATTTGATAATATTTGTGTATACATACACATATATATAATATTTGTGTATACATACACATATATATATAATATTTGTGTACATATACACATATATATAATATTTGTGTATATATACACATATATATAATATTTGTGTATATATATATATATATAATATTTGTAATTATTTTGCAAACAACTTCATTTTTGGGTGATAAATTTCACGTGAATGTTGTTTTTCATATTTCTTCACATTGCATAGATTTACTTTCATGTATGTAGCAAAATATGTGTTTCACATACTCCTCTTGTAACAAATACTTATGAAGAAATATATTGTGTATAGTTTATTTACGCACGCCCCTCGTTAATACAGCGGTATGTCTTCGGATTTACAACACTAAAAATAGGGGTTCGATTCTCCTCGGTGAGTTCAGCAGATAGCCATATGTGGCTTTGCTATAAAAACACACACACACACACTCATTTATACATTTTTACTTTCTCTTGCAAAAAACGTCATGTGGTGTTTCACATAAATATTTCTTTTAACCTCTATATTTTCTACCTTTCAGGAAAACGTGTTGATTTCTTCATTAGAAAAACTTCCCACTTTGCGCAAAATTCACATTAATATATTCTGCTAATTTTTTTTATTTGTTTATTTATCCATCATGGTTTTTAAAACTTTATTTTATTATATCGATTACTTATCGGTTACTTATCATATCGACCTTACAGAAATTAAGTTGTATTTATGATATGATATTAAACCTGGCGAAGAGTATATTGCTCGAAATGTTGCTAAGTAAAAGAAGAGTTTTTCTTTCTTGGATGATTGTTAAAAAATACCTGTTTTTGTTATAAAGCAGTTTAAAACTCTTGCGAACTTCTATTTTACAAGTAATGCAATCGCAAACAAATATGTAAGGGAAGTTAAAAAAAGAGATAAAAACTTCATAGAAATTACTTGTATCATTTCTAATACTCAAAAATATCAATCGAAATAGAGATTCAACTATATATTGCAACAATAAATTAACATATAACATGAATAAAATTAAAAATAACTCGCATTTTGACAAAAGTACTTGAACACCATTTCTTTACTATTTTCTATTCCCACCCTTTGTTTCCTTTCCAAATTGTAGTTTTCTTTGTATTTTGAAACCGTATCATGGCAACTTTTCGGAAATATTTTGCTAGTTCTTTTACACATACAACTTTATGTTCTGCAGTCAGCTTTAGTGTCTTCTTTGATCCATTAATCTTCAGAATAATCCACAACATCTTGAGAGACTCAAGAACTGAAATGACCAATCTATAACGAGAATTTTTTTGTGGACTTCACAAGATCATTATCCTATTGGAATATAAGCACAATATTCCGTTTAATAACCCTTCTAATAATGGATAACACACAGGAGCACAAGATTTCTTGATATTTTGCTACATTCTTGGAAACTTTTCAATACAAAGGGTGCAGTACCCAAAGAAGAAAAATAACCCCATCCGATCACATAGCTTTCACTATGTTTAGCACTGGCCATGTTGAATTTTTAAATATATTTTTATTTTCCTGTTTTTTTTCAAACATACTGTTGTTTTTTGGATGTAAAAAGTTCAATTTCAGTTTCATGTGATCATAAAATTTGCTTGAAGAACTTTTCAGGCTTCTTCAACCAAATTAATAGAAGTCTTCAGTCCCTTTATATACTGTTATTACGAGGATTATTTTGTGTTAATGTATATTTTACAAAAGCGGAATTAAAAGTGACAGAAGTTACTTTCTTCGTGCGTTTCTCTTATTTTTGTTGACAGCCTAAATCCTTTTGTCTAGTTAGTATGTATGCCGCTTACATTGTACATATAAATGTTCTATGTTTTTTAACTGAACTATTTTGTTAGTGTTGTAAGTTAAGGAAATGTACGGTGTACGTGGAGGAAAGTTAGAAAGAAGACCAAAACAATTTATTTGCAGCATCACGCTAAGAAGGAAATCAAAACGCCTACAGATAATATTGCTTCGAGAAGATTTTCTATAACCGTGATCTGGTTTACCGAAGGAATCGTTACCACTAGACCGGGTGCACATTTATTGAACGGTTCACTCCAGCGGACAGAGTACTCCAGGACAGTGATGTAATGGATCTTCAAGGCTCTATAAGTTTCTCCTACTTATACCCGCAGCCACGAGCCATTATTGTTAAAGATAAAAACAAAAACATTCAACAAATAAGCAACAACTTTCATCTATGTGCGTTAAGCCTCTCGTAACGAGTTAAAGATCTGATATTTCTAATTACTACAAAGCAAAAAAAAAAAAATTCTAAAGTATTGATAGTTATTTTCTTATGGGTATTATTCAAAGGTGTAACAATGTAGACTTGAAACAACGATAGTTTCTATACTAGCGTCTTATTTTCTTCTGAGCACGGATCAATGGAATTGATTTTTAATTTTTTAAGATAAATAGCTAGAAACTATACAATGAACAAACAACGGAAATACATACCAATTGATGATGACCTTGATTAACCGTATCGGACAAATATTTGCTCCCTTCTCATCCTCCTCCGTCACTTGAAATTTCCATTTGAACCCACTGCCGTAACTCAAATTCTCATCGAACCTTTTTTCCACCTGTAAATTTTTCATGATTTCTTTGAATCATAGTAGGTAAATATTGGCATATGCTCCACAGATTGTGTTCATTTTTATTGAAATTGAGGTTATAATATAGTTTGACAGCTTAAAAGGTTTGGTTTTCTTGAACGAAACGTTTCACCCGGGGAAAGAGAGTTTAGAAAGCCCATTTTGTTTCAGACGCGCTGGCGTATGAATAGATTTCTTCAATATCTCGTTAACTACAATGATAAGTCTGAGTTGAAATTTAAATACTGTGATTTATTAAGTTTTAAAAGTAAACACTAATTATGACTTTCTGGCAGTTATGAAGGTTTAATTTTTTATTTCTTTAATATTTAACTTGAATGCTGAGAAGATACTAAAGTAGAAACTTGTAAAAACAGTGATGTGACAAGAAAGTGACGTTTGAAAATAGAGCTATGGCTTGGGAGTAAAACTTATGTAAACAGTGCAGTTATTGGAGAGTGAAATTTATGAATAGTGTTGTGACTAGCAAGTAACACTTCGCGAAAACAGTGCTGTGACCAGAAAGTGAATTTTATGAAATTAATTCTGTGACTAGAAAGGTGTGATGTAAGTTATTCGTTAAGTTGATTCTTCGTAAAGTTGTGACAAGGGTGAAAACTAGGTAATTTGGCTTCTATTGCTTATCAAGTACAAATTGGGTATTTTGCTGTTGATTATAAACAGTTTTGTTTAATGGTTAATGAAATATTCAATACTACATGTTAATGATGCTTTATAATAATAACATCATTAAAAGCAAACGTTAAGCTTAGGTTTAATGTCATAAGAACAGATTCTGTCACCAACCACTTCAGTTAAATCCCACTATTTTATCAGAAAAAGTAACCTAAGAATTGAGTTTCTTTGCTGTTAACTAGCCCTCTAGTGGCATTGTGGCATGTCCGCGGACATTCAACGCTATAAATCTGGTTTCGATACCCCTGGTGGGCAGACCACAAATTAGTAATCTGAGGGTCGCGGGCTCGAATGCCCGTCACATAAAATATGCTCGCCCTTTCAGCCGTGGGGACGTTATAAAGTGAAGGTCAATCTTACTATTGGTTGGTAAAAGAGTAGCCCGAGAGTTGGCAGTGGGTGGTGATGACTAGTTGCCTTCTCTCTAGTCTTACACTGCTAAATTAGAGACTACATTAGCGCAGATAGCCTTGGTGTAGCTTTGCGCGAAATTCAAAAAACAAAAAAACAACCAGACCATAAATAACCAATTGTGTAGCTTTGTGCTTAATTACAAAGATACGTAGATATATGCTGTTGGCTAATGCCAGTTCAGTTTAAAATTAGAAACGACTTGCAAAAGATAACCCTTAAGTAGCTTTGTGAGAATATCCGAAAACAAACAAACGAAATCCACGTAATATCACGCATTTCAAAATTAACGCGCTTTATAAAAAGTATGACAATAGTCAGTCAATTATATTCCAGAAAAACGCTTGTATTTTCAAGTGGCAAGACGGATATCATTAAATGTTTATTGTGGTGGAAAAGACATCTTAATCGATGCTTCTAAATTCGCAGCTGGTGCATGGAAATGTCTGAAGTAGAACAGAACAACTTAGAATTAACTTTAGATCTGGACCAAATGCATAGAACAGGCACTAATGTAACACGTATAAAATGAGTCGAAGCTACGCTAACTATCAGAATATGCAGCATGGAGCATTACAGCTGACAGCCTGGATCAACGATCACCATGGCTCTGGACCAATTTTCAATCTACTGTACATCATGAATTTGGTCAGTTTTGAATGTCGAATAAAATGCTGACATAACTCTGGGGTAGAGCACATACCCTAACAAAGCTGGAATAGAAATCAAGATAACCTTTGAATAATGACTTTTAAAGACTAAATATATGTATTACATATTAGTTTCAGTGAATTTTTCTTATGTCTAAAACAAAACAGAAGAGTTTTATATCACAACACTAACTCTACAAGTAATATCATTATTCTTTCCCAGTAAAACCAAACCTTAATTCCGCGAGTGGGACTGAAGAGTTTGTTTGTTTTTTGAATTTCGCGCAAAGCTGCTCGAGGGCTATCTGCGCTAGCCGTCCCTAATTTAGCCGTGTAAGACAAGAGTGAAGGCAGCTAGTCATCACCACCTACCGCCAACTCTTGGGCTACTCTTTTACCAACGAATAGTGGGATTGACCGTCACATTATAACGTCCCCACGGCTGAAAGTGTGAGCATGCCATGCCGGGCCTATTAAGTTTGTAATCGAGCGTTAACTGAACGAATTTCGCGGTGTCAGGTAATAGACAGATATAGAAAGTATACGAAACAGTTAAAAACATAATAAGAGGGAATCTTCAGTAACTGCGAGCACATGAAATTCTTTCAGTAGGGATTAAAATAAGTTAGTTTCTGAAACTTTTACTTCCCTTTTTATTTCTCTTCAGTAGGACAGCGGTATGTCTGTGGACTTACAACGCTAGAAAACTGGTTTCGATACCCGTAGTGGTCAAAACACATAAGGTCCATTGTGTACTTTGTGATTAACTTCATACATCATATAAACCCTTTGGTCGCGTCGAAAGTATCATAGATTAATTTATTCTATTCTTTCTTAAAAAGAAGTTTGACCTCTAACTGTAATCTCAAATCAGTCAAGAGATGACGGAGCTATGAATTAAAGGACTGTACTTGAAAAAAAAACAACAACAAAAGCTCAAAGTCATTCTGTGAAAGTTTATTACAACTTGCACATTGATAAAGTTCTAAAGTTCTCCCACTTTCTGTAGCTTTGCAGTAAGCTTGAAGGCTTTTAACATTTAAACTTAAATCTCGATATCAGTGGTGAGAAGAGCAGAAATAACTCAGTGCGTTGTTTTGTGCTTAACAACATTCGAACAAACAAAATTTAAGTTTTCTATTGTAAGTGACTGTAAAGGTTTATTTTCATAAAATTACTAATTATATCATAGAAACACCCTAAATTCATCATAAGGTGAAATATTGTAAATATACTTTCATACCTAAGAGATATGGTGTCATTTAATTATTATTTTATGAGTTAGGTTCTCCCTCGCGCTGAAACAATCCACGAAAATCTAAAGCTGAGCATTCGAAAGGATGTTGTTATTGTTTTCCTTGAATTAAAGCCAAATATTCTGCCACATCTTCAGGTAAAGAATAATTCGGATAGTTTTCATTTATAGAGATATATTTCTTTTCTTTCGCTGTAGTAGGACATTAACTATACGTTCTGGAATCAGTGGTGCCATTTTGCATTGTTTTAAGGATTGCTAAAACACTGATGCATCTGACCAAAATGTAAAGATCACATATATGGTCTTTCCTCAGTTGAACAATAGTAGCTATGAATCCTCTGGATGCTTTATAGAGAAGCTATAAAGTCCATTGCAAGTGGACATGGCAATCTGTATCTTTGTTTTATTAGCTGTGGACAACAAAGGAGTTGACGTCTCTTAGCGTTAAACCTGCGGGTTTAGAAATTTTTCTCTCTCTATAGTTTGTCAGTTGTATCATTACCTATAACTCAAATGTATGCTGGTACCCAACAGAGAGTCAATTTCAAGACGTTTTTTTGTGCTGTTATTGGGCTTTTTATTAGATTTCTCTTGTCAATGTGTTCTTGATTGCATTCACTACGAGATCATCAGACGATGTTGTATTACTACATTAAGAATAAAGGGCAGTGAGTTTGGTAAACTCACCTTTGTTTTCAATCCCTTACAATAGTGTTTCACTCTCTTGTTAAGTGTGGAAAAAAAATGTTAATGTAGAATAAGAATGGATATTGATGGAACTGGTCTGTGTAAAAAATAGTTAAAAAACAATTTAATTAAGAACAATTAATGAATAACTATAAAGATTTATGAAACAAAATATTTCTAGATGGCATTAACTCCAAAATTTGCTTATTTGTATGGTTTATGAGTTTTTAAAATATTACTGTTTTATATAATGCTATTTTGTAAATACGCTTCTTCTACCTGAAGTTAAATTCAACACATTTAACTTCGTCTTCGATTGATGTATTTAACATAACCTTCCGGATTAAAAAAAATGGAACACCAAATCCCTCATATGTAAAGGATTCATAAAATGACTCATCAGTGTAACGTTTGGTTTACCTCATATGGTACCTTCCATTCATCAGAAGATTCATGAGTGTAACATGTGGTTTACATATATGGTACCTTTCATTCATCAGTGTGAGATTTTGTTTACCTATATGGTATCTTTCATTCTATACTCTATAGTACAAACGTTCGGAAGACTTCAGTGAGACAGACTTCTTGCATTGAATAACTTATCTGATAAAGAAGTTGTGGTAATACATTCAGAAAAAAAACAACACTTGTTGGGCTACAATAATTAACCAGGAAAATGTAATCGCTTATTCAGACCAGTATTTCTTGTCAGAAAATTTTGAAATGGAGTTATATAGAGTTGAAGACAAAGAAACGTGATCATCTCTAGGAAAGATAACATGGCGAAGCAGCATGGTATAACTGAGTTCTAAAACTTTTCTAATCGTTTTGTAGGCAGTATTTGAACTATACTTTGTTTTTACAGACAGTTACATATACGAAAAAACAGTAACAACAACACATACTTGATAAATGCGCTCACCAGGCTGGCTAGAGCAAAAGATAAAAAAGATAGCAAGTCATTTTCATGACTAATATACAAGATCATCGGTAATATAGCACGAAAAAACAGAAATTCAATTCCAAGCATTATTATAGTTTATAATTTAATGACTGACGAAGTACCCTTATTGAAAGTAGTCTATGTTCAATTTATGGTGTCAAATTAATTTTCAAATTTCTTAATTTTTTATCAAGTCAGATATCTTAGTACGTACTGAATCCTTCCAAAAATATCGAACATAATGCTGTAATTTGTAATTTATCATGTTCTAAAGTGACATTGTAATAACTATAATACTAAATCAAAATTAGAAAAGTTTTTTTTTCTGATTAATAACTGAACTACATTATTTGTTGTAGAATGAACAGGGAAGTTATTAAGCAACTGCTTATGACGTAAAATATGGTTAATTACAAAAAGGCATCTGGTATAATAATAACGAATGTCATTAGCTAATTCTTATTAGTAAATACTTACAAACTTGATTACTTTCAAGGTGTAATATAAATCTACGAAACAAGAATAAAAAGGTCACAGACTTTATAATTACTTAATTATGTTATCAGATAAAAAACTCAAGTGAACGTTTATTCAAGCAAAACTTGTTCAATTAGCTAATTATTCTTTAAGCAAACATTAATTTGCTTAACTTAATAGAAACATAGCCATATTGAATATTAGTTATTGTAAATTTCTGATATATTCAGTGTTTTATTACAGTTGTTGAGGTTGAAGATATAAACTATTATTATTTTTTTTTAATTTCGCACAAAGCTACTCGAGGGCTATCTGTGCTAGCCGTCCATAATTTAGCAGTGTAAGACTAGAGGGAAGGCAGCTGGTCATCACCACCCACCTCCAACTCTTGGGCTACTCTTTTACCAACGAATAGTTGGATTGACCGTAACATTATAACGCCCCCACGGCTGAAAGGGCGAGTATGTTTGGCGCGACGCGGATGCGAACTGACGACACTCGGATTACGAGTCGCACGACTTAACACGCTTGACCATGCCGGGCCAAATTACTATTTTATTCAGTGTTTTTATTACTGTTTGTTTTCTGCTGAAGTTGAAGCTATTGTTTTTAGTTATTATTAGTGTTTTTATTGCACTTCGTATTCTGCTGAAGTTGTAAGCTATTCTTGAAGTTAGTCTTTCTTTTGCACTTTGTATTCTGCTGAAATTGTAATCTATTGTTACAGTTAGTGTTTTTTACTGCTCTTTGTGTTATGTTGAAATTGTTTATTTTTGAATTTTGCGCAAAGCAAGTGTTCCTGTTCTGAAAGATTTAATTTTTTGTAGATACTCATGAAATCTCATTCAAGTGTTTCCTTTGCAAGGCCAGTTATTAACAGTCTTTACACGGTGGATTAAATCCGACGCTACGTAAGTACTGAAGAAAAACGGTGTTTTAAGAGAAGCAGATGTCTGTGACAGAATCATATTTGTCTTTATGTACTAATTATACATCATGTTACTGTACGAGTTATGCTAAAGTTCTGAATGTCATGAACAAACTGATGTTGTTCTATTTAAATCAACAAAAACAACCATTAATTTATTAAGATCAGTACTGACTGTGAAAAGTTGTGAACATGTCCTAAAATGAAAGGAACAACAACAAGGTTCTGTTTAATTAGCATTTTTCATTTCCTAGGAGTTTAATAAGCTTACATTTTATATATTGACATTTGTTCTCTTGTTTTTTTCTTGACTTTGCTTCGCTTGTTTTGTTTCTTGACTTTGTTGCGACTGTTTTGTTTCTTGACACTGTGGCTCCTGTTTTGTTTCTTGACTTTGGTTTTCCTGTTTTGTTTTTTGTGTCTGTTTTGCTTTTAATTAGCTATTATATTTTGTTTCTCCTGTTTTATTTCTTGACTTTTCTGCTTTTGCTCAGATACTTAATTGGGACTTTGTTGTTCCTACTTCGTTTGAGTGTGAGTGGTTATATAGCAAAGCCACATCAGGCTATCTGCTGAGTCAAACGAAAGGAATCGAACCCCTGAGTTTAGCCTTGTAAGTCCATAGACTTACCGCTGTACCAGCGGGGGACCTCGTTTGAGTTAGACGACGTTTCGATTTATATGCTGAGACATAGCACAAAGCACGAGCAGTCATTAGAAACATCAAACTTACAAGGACGAACTTATATTTTAATTTGTTAATACGAAACAAACAACTAGTCTGACTTGTGGTTAACTGTCAATATCTTATTGAACTCTTTAGCAACATAGGTGAAACTAGTCCCTTAGATAATAAAGTATTTTTTTTTACAAAGTTGAAACACTGTTAAGAAAGCAAGCAGGTTTTAATAAACACTACTTCAATGCTCTTGAGAGTAAAGTAGTTCCTATGTAAACTTATAGAAATATAAAACATTGAATTTTGTCATTACAAAGTTTTTTCTGCACTATGCATTATGTTGTTGTTATTTTGAATTAAGCGCAGAGCTACACAACTAGCCATCTGCGCTCTGCCAACCACGAGTATCGAAACCCGGCTTCTAGCGTTGTAAGACCACAGATACACCGCTGTGTCACTGGGGGGGGGGAGGCTTCTACATTTTGGACTTGTTGTAGAACATAAACGTGCGGTGAATGTTATGAATGATTTTTTTTTCCAGTAAACGCGTTTTGACTATTCATGAAATAACTATTTTCAATAATAAAACATTGTCAGGAGCATTTCAGGTTTTTGATTTCCTGATTTTGATTATATTAAAAAAAAATTAAAATCTTTAAATGAATTTCTATGTTCATTAGTAAGTGTTGTATGAATTAAAATATCGAGATTTGTCTATACAATAATATAATGCCTTTCATGTAAGCTGCTGAACTGAGTATCTCTATTGTAAAATAGATAATATAGAACTTTCATAACCTCCCTTCTTATAAACATATATTAACCATTTATATGTTACAATCAGAATCGTGGTCCGACATGGCTAGGTGGGTTAAGGCGTTCGACTCGTAATCCAAGGGTCGCGGCTTCGAATCTTCATTACACCAAACATGCTCGCCATTTCAGCCATGGGGGTGTTATAATATGACGGTCAATCCCACAATTCGTTCGTAAAAGAGTAGCCCAAGAGTTGGCGGTGGGCGGTGATTACTAGTTAACACTGCTAAATTAGACAGGCTGTCGCAATTAGACTTTCGTGCAGCTTTGCGAGAAATTCAAATCAACTTCACGAGTCATTTCGTTCGCCTATTCTCAGTTTTGAAAGCTATTAAAATATGTAAAGATAAACCATAAAACACAAAATACACACAAAAAGAAAACTGTATACAAATAATTACGCACTCCAATATCTAATTTTGAAGTAATGATTTTTTAAAAATTGATAATATTATATCTTAATTATTGTGGATCTTTTAAAATCATGTAAACTGATTATTAGCTTTAGCTTGGCTTCTATTTTGGTTATCTTTCTCTTCGTTTCTATAACAAACAGTGACTGGAACAATGTCCAGTCCTTTAAATCACTGTACTATAAAAGTACCCAGACAGCAGTTTTAAGTCATTAATGAACCCAAAGTTGCCTTTGATATTCTCAAGTTTTCTTAGAACATAAAACTAAGATAATTTTTTTCAGATACTTAGATATAGTATTTCTTTTTTCTTTATTTATTCAGATGAGAAAATTTCCAAAATACATATTTATGTAACTCTAACAATAGAATTTAGTTAATTGTTTTGGGACAGGCATGGCCAGGTGGGTTAAGGCGTTCGACTCGTAAGCTGAGGGTCACGGGTTCGATTCCCCGTCGCACCAAACATGCTCGCTCTTTCAGCCGTGGGGGCGTTATAATGTTTCGGTCAATCCCATTATTCGTTGGTAAAAGAGTAGCCCAAGAGTTTGCGGTGAGTAGTGATGACTAGCTGTCTCCCCTCTCGTCTTACACTGCTAAATTAGGGACGGCTAGCCCACATAGCCCTCGTGTAGCTTTGCGCGAAATTCAGAAACAAACTAATTTCTTTTGTTGTAGCTAAATGTTGTCTGGATCATTCTTCTATGGTGTCACGTGCGCTGTCTCATAGGAAAAATAGTTGTGAAACAAAACACACTAGTAAGGGTGGACACTATTCGTTGCTAAAAGAGTGGCAAACTAGCTGCCTTTCCTTTAGCCTTATACTGCTAAATTAGGGACAGCTAGCGCAAGTAGTCCTCGCAAAATTCAAAACAAACTAACAAACAAACACAACAACAAAAAACAAAGTTTAATACAATATCTTGCAACAGGTGTGGAGCGCGAGTTGTTTTGTTTTTTCTTTTTTTGTTATTCTTTAGTAACTGGACACGAATTACTGATAACATTATTAAATGTCTAAATGAAACTCATGTGAACTATATAATACAATTAAAGTTTTATTTTCATCATATAGCAACGTGCATATAGCACGGAAGCCACTCATTAAATTTGGATGCTATTTCATACGCACTTGCAGCTGTCTTGTGGCAGATCCAATATAACATTGTTTGCAACAAGGGAAAATAAACTGCTAAATGATATTTGGCATTTACAATGAGAACATTCTGTTTTTATATATCTAAAAAGAAAATATTGCAAATAATATCATGGTTTAGAGATGCATGCGAATCACAGATTTTGGCACAGCCCTTGAAGGAAGGTAAGTCTTTTTTGACATACAAAGCATGTTTACTAATTTAAAGTAAAGATATAGACATCAAATATGTAAGAACGCTATACATCAGTAGTTTGTATAAAGTTTTGTTCGTTCCAATAGTCATGAATTACTTTATCTATGAAACAGGTAGAAGAACCATTGTTGTACTCGAAAGTTTTGGTAATATCAAATATTTTATGCAGGAATTCATAAGTGTTAAAGATTATATATGTACAGTGAATTAAGATTTAAATTAAGTTTTAACAGTGTACTTGTAAAGTTAAGAAACCAACTATTAATTATTATTTTATTGTAAACTTCACATTACAAGTATTCATTACATTTTATCAAAAAAGTAAGCTTGTATAACCGATGATGCTCAACAATGAATCAAATAATATTATTTACATTAAACAAAACCTAAAATTCCAGCACTTTAAGTCGAAATGTTTCATTTTTATGTGATCTAAAGATCAAATGAAAACCTGAATATAAAAACTATAAAACGTACCAATATTAGTTATTTCTTAAATTTTATACCTTTACATAAAACCAATGATAAAACAAAGACATGTAGTGTGAAATTGAATATAAATTTGTAATGTATAATATGTAAGATAAGGTAAAAAAATCGTAAAAATTAGAACTTTATGTGATGGTTTTACTATCCCATATCTATTTTAAGTTAAATTTATATTTAAAGATGTGCGTAACATATATTGTTAAATCTGTATTGGAAAATTTCCGCTTGTCTGTTAAAGTTATAGAAGATTCTCTAGTGTAAGATTCAACAACATGTGTGTACGTAAATATTGGTTTATTTTTTGTATTGTTGCGTAAACTTAAGTTTCGAGAAACTCTCCTCACGCCTATAAATATAACCAACCAGTAAATTCCTGTTGCTCCTTTCAAACCTTTTCCAGCTTTCGAAGAACCACTGAATTGTGTGATTGTTGATCATTTTGGACATTTACTAAATACTCGATTATGAAACCAGTATATGTTGACTATTATGTGTGTATCCACTTGATTCCCCGAACCTATCCCTTTAAGAAACATTTCAGCGAAATAATTTCAAAGGCTTTGATTAATTTCTTTACTTTTGTTGGCTTGTCCAAAGAAATTTACTCACATTAAGGAATAAACTTTATATCTGGGTTGTTTCAACAAGTTGTTTACCAGCTCCGTGCTAAACAGACCAAATCTAGCTCGTGCCATTCAGAATCGCAAGATGCTCTTAAGAGATTTCATTCTACCTTAAAAACTATGATTGGGACTTACTGTCTCGATACTGAGAAGGATAGTAGGGATGATGAAATTACTTTATTATTAATTGCTGTTCAGTGAGTCATTTCATGAGTCATTAGGGTTTACTCCGTTCGAGTTGATATTTGGTTATTTGGTCTTTGGAAGTTGCTGTAGGAACAGTGGTTGGAAGATGACCCCAAGGAAGTACGCTACCTGGATCACCTTTCTAATTTGCAGTTCAAACCATTATGTGCTTTTGAATTGGTTCGAGAAGATTTGAAGTCATACCAAGCTAAAATGAAAAATGTCTTGGTTATGTTGTCTTAGTAATGTTACCCCTATGGGACATCTACTTAGAGCTAAGTATCATGGTCCATTTGAAGTTGTTCGGAAAGTTAATGATACGGACTATGTAGCAAAAATGTTAACCTGAAGGTGACCCAAAAAGGTTGAAACGTTGTTTTGTACTTTATTTTAATTAAAGTTTAAATGCCTATACCAGTCATCTTGAGAATACAATTTTAATTCAAGTAGGTTTCTCGTCATTATATATGTCGCAAAAATACCTGATCATCGAAAGGCTACACAGCTAGTATGTCTTGTTATTGTGTTTAAATCCTATCACATTCGAGATTCATCTGAAAATATTTTGGACATTGCGTGTTCTTCTGATACTGATGACAGTCATTTGACCCAAACACCCATAAATTTGAAAATGACGGAGATCAATACAACATCAAACTGAATAAATCTGATATTTAAGCTAAAGTTGATTGTGTTGTGAGTTATTCAACTCCAACCAACAAGAAAAAGTTTGATGACATTTTTGAAAATGTCTGTTCATTATAGGAAGTTTTAGAAATAATTTGTTAACATTACTCTGCCATCAACAAACCTGCTGAAAAAAAAATCAAAAGTTTAAGTGATTTGAAACATATAATTATGTTTTTGAAAAAGTCAAATTTTTGTTGTGCATTAACTCTGTATTGATAGCACTTGACTTTGATAAGCTTTAAATAACCAGCGATTGTGGTGTTGGAGCTATCCTATTACAATCTGATGAGAAGGGTATTGAACACCCTGTTTGTTATTTTTTCTAAATAGTTTAATTCTCACCCCAAAATTATTCTTATGTGGAAAAAGAAACATTGGCTTTAAAATTAGCTTTAAGACATTTCAATGTGCATGTATCTGCATTACAACAACCTTTTGTCATTTACACTGATCATATCCCGTTGACGTTCTTTAACCAAACTAAAGGCAAAAACAGAAGGATGTTAAACTGAGCTTACATTACAAAAATATTATTTGAAGATAGTCCATGTCAAAGGGGTTGATAACATTTGCGCTGATTCACTTTCATGTGCTATATATTTTATGATCATAAGATTATTTATATTGATTGCGTTATGTACTCTCATGATTATCGAATTTTTATATTTCTTTGATAATGTATTATATTTAATGTATTTTTCGCAATGTATATATGGAATATCTCAGTTAAAAATTGTCTAATGTCAATTTTTAATCCACTAATCAGGAAGGTGTGATATATTTACTAAGATATATCTATTTTAATATCGATGTGTCTTTAAGTTAAAATTACACTTAGAAATATACATAAAATAATAGTGATAAATATGTATTGCGAAATTCTCTCCTATTCAGTAAAGTTTCAGAAGATCCTCAAATGCAAGAATCAACAATTTATATGTGTACATGTACATTGGGGTATTGTTTATATTGTTAGTAAACTGAAGTTTCAAGAAACTCTCTTCACGCCTATAAATGAAACCAACGCGACACGCAGAAAGATAGTATATATATTTGTTTGCTATAGCTGGCGTAATATAAACCTTACAAATTTTAACTGTCATTAACGTTTGTTAATTGGGAAGTTCAGATATTTGACCGCGAAAGTTTATAAATTTCGAACATTGCAAACAATTAACTTCGGCCGATTCACATCGGACATTAGTATTTTTAAAAGACATATAACTACAGCAGTGAAATACTCGACGAATGATCAGCGAAGAACGCAGAGATAGCTCGCTGCCTATTAAGTGAATTGTACCAATATTAACTTGAAATTAACTCGCTCATCGTAAACTCTTGATCAAGGAAATTCCAAACAAGAAAGAAGACTCCATACCGTTTGTAATAACCGTTATTCTAAATTGTGTTATTGTTTGTATATTAAAATATATTTGTGTTAAAAAAGAAGCTGTGTGGATCAATTTTGTTAGCAAATATCATAAACTAGAAACACATCGATATTTTTTTAACTTCTAAATTATCATTTAACTCAGTTTGGGCCAATTGTAGTATGTAACACCTTAATATTCAAATGACAGAAAATATATCAAAGGAGGAAATAATTGACGCCAGAATCTTGACAGACGTCATAAGGGTTACAAATATTAACAGAACAGTCAAATAGGGCTCATTCACTTCTCTATTTACCTTAGATTGAAATCCAAGTACCTGTTTTTGAATTTCACGCAAAGCTACTGGAGAGCTATCTGCGTTAGCCTCCCTAATTTAGCAGTGTAAGACAAGAGGGAAGGCAGCAACTTATCACCACCCACCACCAACTCTTGGGCTACTCTTTTACCAATGAATAGGGGGATTGACCGTCACATTATAACGCCCCCACGGCTGAAAGAGTGAGTATGTTTGGTACGACCGGGATTCGAACCCGCGACCCTCGGATTACGAGTCGAACGCCTTAACACACTTGGCCATACCGGGCCGTAAGAGAATGGAGAAAGGTTAAGTGTTAAAGTGCACTTAAGTGTTATTATAAGATTAATGTTGTTAAAACTAACTCTAAAGATCGTCTGATTCTCTTGATGCAGAGAACTTTAGTGTAGGCCTACGACGCTAAATTACGAGGCTTGGTATACCGCGGTGGACTAATCGCGGAGCAATTATAGCCACATGTGGCTTTGTGCTAACTCACACCGATTCCAGGTAACATTTCGTTCAGAGTTAGCGTTTTGCTTTAAAAATGTTTTTATAAACACAAACAGTACAAAAAGCTAAAAACAAGTTAAAAGGGTGTAAGCAACTACAGAAACAAACCAAATATCGCCAAAGAAGTACAATGTTGATTGAGAATTTAATGGAAAACAGCAATGCTTCACTACAATTGTCAAATATTACATGATATATATTTATGGGTATATTTTGCTATTTATATAAATTTACTGTATCATTTGTTGTCAGTTTAGACTACCAGTGCATGAATTCGTAAATGTTTATAACAATTTAAAGTGTGACTCATTATGAATTTTTACTTAGTAACTGTCACAAATTGATTTTACATACATAAATAAAGCGCCTAAGGAATCGTTAAAAGTATGAGTAAAATTGATATTAAATAACTCAGAAATTAAATTAAATTTACATCACTGCATTATTTCATTCACGTTGGCTATTAATTGAACGAATACCCTTTAAAAGTATTCGTAAAATACAGAAGTAGCATTTTAACCATTGAACTTCCTTGCTGCAATCTGTGTTTCATAGGAACTGGCCATTTTCTTTTAATTCTTAAAATCTCTGATTTCTGATAATAAGGCAAAAAGAAGAACATACATTTTATTTCTTTCAAAATATTCCGCTGTGTTCTTTTACGTTATTTAATGAATTTGAAAGATATCAGCTCTTATGTTGTAACGACGTCACTGAACAAATTTATTTGATTTCTTTGGTTGCCGTCATTTTCCTTCAAGGTTAGCCTGGCATTGCCAGGTGGTTAAGGCACTCGATTCATAATCTGAGGGTCGCGGGTTTGAATCCTCATCATAACAAAGATGCTCGCCCTTTCAGCCCTGGGGGCGTTATAACGTGATGGTCAGTCCCACTATTAGTTGGTAAATGAGTAACCCAAACGTTGGCAATGGAAGGCGAAGATTAGCTGCCTTTCCTCTAGTCTTACACTGCTAAATTAGAGACGATTAGCGCAGATAGTCTTGGTGTAGCTTTGCGCGAAATTCAAAACAAACCAAACATTCAAGACTATATATATATAGGAACTAACTTCAACAAAGTTTAATGAATAATCTATGCAACTTATTTGCGAGATATCTATGTTACGGAACATTCTTTCATTTCTAAATTGCAATTAACTCTTCATCAGGAATTAGATACTTGTATGTAACGTTTGCAAATCAAGTTTAAATACGTGATATCAGTTGATAGATGCATGTTAATAATCATACAAGAGTATAATGACTACAATGTATTGCGTTCATTCTGCCAACAGCAACAGAGTGAGAGACTTAAAGGAACGACGATTTAATGAAGGAAGTTTTGTTTGTTGATTATTCGTGAAAGTTCCACAACGCAACACTAAATATAGTACATGACGTTTTAGGCAAAGTCTTTCTTGACATGTTTATATATGATGAATATAACAATAGAGTAGCGTTTAGTTTTACACGTTTGGAGAAAGAGGATAGGCCGAAACGTCGTTTAAAATATCTGTGTTAAGTTATTTGCAAACTAATGTCCATTTATACCATTTCAAGGCAACAAAGTGGTTTATATTTTACAGTATCAACCTTATATAGTAAATGAACTTAGAAATAAAAAAATAAATGAAAGCTAGCTTAGATGATCGTGACCTTATCAGTGCTCATTTAAAGTGTGTGCTCATCTATTACACGTGACGAGAAAAGTAACTGCTTTATTAATTGTATAATCTTAAATTATTCTGTTCAGAAATGTAGCGGAATACGATGTATAAATTCGAAGACAAAAAATGCAGCCGAAAGTAATCACACTTGAACCATGCACATTCTAATGTGGCATTTTAGGGTGAAATCGAGCTGTTGACAGATATCAGATAATCAGACTTACAAATAATAGCATATTCGATCAGTAAATGAAGAGATCTGGATTCAAAACTGTAATTAG
Organism: Tachypleus tridentatus; assembly: GCF_004210375.1. NCBI lineage: Eukaryota > Metazoa > Arthropoda > Merostomata > Xiphosura > Limulidae > Tachypleus > Tachypleus tridentatus. Next base: position 2,824,805 of record NC_134827.1, on the reverse strand, counting down.
ATCTCAAATTGGTCAAGAGATGACCAATTTAAAATTATTTAAAAAAATGTAGATATATTCTATGAGCCACTATGCCGCGGCGAAAAACAAAACAAAACAGTGTATGTATCATCGTACACAATTAGACAATCGCTTTTACTGGATCAGTGGTTAGGTCTATACTTGTGTAGAGAAGTGAACTGTCGCTTCTAGTGGATCAAGAAAGAGCTCACAGTTTTCTGTTTTTTAAGATGAAGAGTTCTAATGGCACAATGGTACATTTGCAATCTTACACTGCTAGAAAACGGGTTTCAATACTCGCGGTAGGTAGAGCATAGGCAGTCCATTGTGCAGCTTTGTGCTTAACTGCAAAGAAACTCACGATGGATCCTTGCTGAACCAATCACAATGAAAGCCAAATGGAACTGAACTGAGAAATATTTCGAGCATTGTGTTCTCTGTTTCCTGACAGCGTTGATCAAATAATTTTAATCATTTCAGCCCAGGCTTAAGATACAACAAATAAACTCCTTGTGGGCAGAGAATGTTATCCAACAAAAGAACAGAAGGCTGAAATTTGCCAAAATAATGTTGAAAATCTGGATCCCGTTGCTACCATGACAATCAGAAAACTATTTAATCGATAATTTAGAAAAATGTTTATGATACTATAGATAGTAGAGAAACACTGTATTTCTCCATATAATATAAGCAAACACATATAAAATATTTACAAAAAACTATCATACTACTTATGGTAGCCATCTTATGACAAGAAAAGTGTTTTTCACAATATTTTTGTTTTCGTTTTTTGTTTTCTGGTCGGTTAAAAGTACAAAACTTCCTGAAACCAGTTACCAATTTAAATGTTGTGTTCACAAATTAGTGACCTTTTATCAGGCGTTAAGAGTAGAAATGTTTCAATACACCCCGTGCACATTTGCACCTTAAAAAATGTTTCGATAACGCGTCTAATGTATTTCTGATTTAACTCAACGCTGACAGTTATAAATTGATTTAATTTCTTAGTGTCAACCATAGGATGGACGATATTACTTCGTATCCAACCACTGATAACATTGTGTATATATATCAATTAAACATCGCAAGAACACAGTATGAACTGTCCGCAATTTTACATGGCTGACCCCACACCCACACTTTGGTGTAAAAGAACGAGAGAGAGATATAACTAGCATAGAACATCCAGAACCTAACCATAACCCTTTCATTGCTCTGGTTATTTAAGCGTATTCACATCTTGAAAACTAAATTACTTCGAGAGACGGTGATTTAACCTTTTACTCTGTTAATTAAATCATTCAAGGGTCTCTTCAGTAAATAATTCCTCTATCTAGCTATCTTTGATAGATACTTTTCCACTCTTTATTGTAACGTAGGACCCATATGATTTAATTGCTACAATGTTATAGTTTATAACAGTTCAAATAAATATTAAAATTGTCGCGTATGATTTGAACATATTAACCTACTCGGTCCGGGCTATTAATAAAGAAACAAATCTTAAGCCTCAGTGTTATATTCTTCCCAACAAAATCAAATAGAAAAAGAAGAGCTTCCAAGTTGAACTCTTGAGTTTCAGTTGTACAATTCTCGACCGTAATCAGCTGTGGCTGTAGAGAAAGATCAATCACCGAGTAGTGATAAACAAAGTCTCTGCACATCTAACCTTTACGTACAACCATTGATTTTAGAGAGCAATATGAGAGTGAAAGTGAGAGTGAGAGTGGAGGTTCAAAACAGCAATTTGCACTATTGAAAGTAACTTTGAAGTGGAAACACAGGAAGGTTAAGGTGTAGAAGTCAAAAATGAATTTTTTTTTTTCTGGAGTCAATGAAAATAAAATATCGAGATCTTTTAGTGAGTTTGTTTGTTTGAATTGCGCGCATAGCTACTCGAGGGTTATCTGCACTAGCCGTCCCTAATTTAGCAGCGTAAGACTAAAGGGAAAGTAGCTAGTCATTACCACCCACCGCCAACTCTTAGGCTACTCTTTTACCAACGAATATTGGGATTAACCGTTACATTATAACGCCCCTACGGGTGAAAGGGTGAGCATGTTTGGTGCGACCGGGATTTTTTAGTGAGAAACGGTAATGAGTATATTTGATATTTAAAGACTAAAACAAAGTGAAGTAATGACATGCACCCCTTGGTTGCTTAAAAGATAAGACACGAGTAAAAGTTCGTCACTTTTTATAGATTAAAGTTTTTATCTTGTTCTTTTAATCGTGAATTGAGTTTATTCTCATTCTAGAGTTGTGTAAGGTTGCGAGATTATTTACACTTTATTTTTTAAATGTAGACTTTTTGTGTTACACATCACCTCTTTAAGTGCCACGATGTTTTGGGTGATATCTTGATTTATATTGATTGTGGAGAATCACATTAAAACATGATTAAATTTTAAATGAGCTTGAAACGTTAGGTCAGTTGAGAATGTTTTAAGGCAAAGAAGGGGGAAATCTAAACTCTTTTATAACTTAGATTGATGTATGTTTTATTCTGGAGTTGTTTTTTTAAATTCTGGTTTTGGTAGCTGTATTCTATTAAAGTCGTTGTTGAATCTGTCTGCATACTCTCGAACTGAATTGAAAACAGCACTAGGAACTTTCACGTGCATTTTTATGCATTATTGAAGGATTGTTTTCATTCATAACACATGTTAAGAATAATAAAATTCATAGTAGCATGCGGAAGGGGACGATTGGCTGCGAATCACGTGGTACAATAGAAACGTTGCAAAGTCCGTTAACTTAAATATAATAAGATTTTCCAAGTAATGCGGTTAGAAATATATTCGGAGGTTTCAAATCACCTTAAAAATTGTAATTTGTATCATTGACCTTCAGGATATTTGCCATTTATTTTTTCCACGTATAATAAAGTGTTTTTATTTATGAAACTCTTGTGATAATTTTAATTCTTGGTCTACTTAGAAAGTCCATTGCAGTCTCTTGTTATTGCGGTCATAACCTATTGATTTGTAAATTTCATCCACGTATATCATCACATATATACAATTGTGTATTAGTATCAACATTATGTTAAATCCAGGCATCCTCCTTCAGATAAAATATACATTTTCATCCTGAAAATTTTACATGAATTAACACATTTTAAAATGTTTGTCAGATATTCTAAAGGTAAATCATCATAAAAAAGAACAGTTTTACAAAGAGTTTGTCGTTTGTGTTTCAGGAAATCAGTTTTTGTTTGAGTTAATTTGCTGTACAACTGTTTAGATTTATTTTTAAAATTGTTCTCTTATTCTTAGTCTTTTTCAATCAACACAAAACTATAGGATATCTTCTTATGGAATTTAAAAGCTACTTTTTTACTTTGAATTTTCCTCAATCCGTGAACCACAGAAAATCATAAAATATCGATAACCCCCAAATTAAATTAAAATTAATATTGGTTTAAACTCTACAGAATGCTGAATGGCTATTAATGTCAATAAAAACTTGAAATCTATTAATACATAGTGATAGAAATGTATTTACGTCCTAATAACAGATGGCAGCACAAATGACGAAACAAGAGATTTTGTTTCGGAGGAAACTTTAACTATGTCGTTTTCAAAGTAAAATAATAATAATAATAATAAAGGAGAAGCGTTATATAATACCTAATTTATCTTATTGTAATAAATGGTTTTCATGTTATATAAAAGCTGGAATTATTAACGATATTTCAAAGTATATACAAAAACAGGTTTGGAGAAGTGAAAATGTGTTTGAAGATGACTTAGTAATTCGTCGGATGAAAGCTCTTTTGCAGTTATTTTACTAAAAAGACTGGATTTCATTCTTAATGACACAATGTTAAGGTCTAAACCAACATAAAATGACGTTTCTAAAGTCTACAGTAGGATAACTTAGGGTGATAGGGTTGAAAGTTATGTGATATTATGGTGACTTTAATTAATCATACAACATTTTAGGTAGTTAATAAAAGACTTGTGTTGGAAAATATATTCACATTTGAACAACTTACCAATAATTTGATCATAATTTTTTCATTAATATCGATTATAACTTGAGAGAGTTAAGAAAATATTACTATACACAAAATCCACTGTTAACCGTATAAAGCATAATAATTATATTTATAGGTTTTTATAATTACTGTTAGAAAGATAAAAATCATTATTCAATTCTAAGCTATAGGCTTGAAACGATATTTTAAAAATAAACATAGGCACTTAAGAAGTTATTTAGTTTTTTACCAAATAATATAAGCAGTAATGAATATTTGTAAAAGGTAAAACCACGCAAACAAAGTATATTAAATTTCTTTTATCAAAAAGCATTCTTTTATTTTTATTTGCCCTACCTCAAGTAGTGCGTTTGAGGGTTAATAGAAATGTACTCGGGTCCAGATCCCCACTGAAGTGCAGTATGAACATCCATTTTATGTCTTTATTTTTAACAAAACGCAAAGCAACTTTTATTTTGCCAAATGACCGACATGTTCTCGTGTATATTCAATAAAATTACTAAAACAAGTTACAGTTAATTAGTTTGGAACCGTCTGGAAAACAACATTAACAAAAAACAAACTTCAAGTCAAAATTAACAACGTATGTAATTTACGTAAAATGATAGAAAATTCTAGGGTATTGCAGTATTATTCTAATCAATAAATCTTCATATATTTTACGTTTCCCTTTTCACGTGTTTAATTCAACATTACCTGCAATGAAAACGACAGTTTCATATACACATATAAATGTGTAGAGGACTGAGAAGGTAAAAAGAGGGACAATAAATTTCTTATCACTTTTGTTAATAAAGCATCTCACTCGACGGCTTATTAAAACTGAGGGTTTTTATGCTAAATGTCGGGTTTAACTACCTGTGGTAAGAAGAGCTTAGATAGCACATTGTGTTTAACAATAAATAAACAAAAAATACCTGTCATAAATCAAAAAGATATGTTACTTATCATACAACTGTGAAATGGATCAGCCATAATAAAAACTTAAACCTATTTATAGAAAAAAATTGCTTTAATTCAAATGTCTCAATACTTCAAAATAATAAAAGAAAATTTGGAAATAGCACAATTAAAAGTTAAACTAAAACAGATATTTTGAAATGACAGTAGAACTATAATAAACAGAATAGGATAATATGGATAAAATGTATAAACACTAGCATAGGTATTCAGCAATGCTTGATTTTAAAGCTATTGTCATAGATGG